>NC_064859.1:15908959-16208959 GCF_024139225.1 Suncus etruscus | reverse complement strand
ATAATCCCTGATGATCTTCTTATAGTCCTTTCATGTTGTTATACTGAAATGATACCCATACCTCAAATATTCCTCAATATCTAATTGATGAGCAATTGCCACCCCACCCGAATAGGATGTCAACTTCGCTTCTCTCGGTGTGGCCTCAACTTTGTGCATCTCCAAAGAGCTCAGAATTTTTATCTCAACTGAAGGGTGTTCCTCATGACTGGCTGCTAATTCAGGGTTAAAGCATTTCTTCTTATTTGTATTATTTCTCTCGAAACTCATCACCAGGGCCCCTTATCTATCTGTCTGTAACAACCCTTCTTAGATATTTCTCCCCCTTAAATCTTTAAGGCACATAGGTGAAAAGACTATCTTCCATAACTGCTTTCTGTTGCCAAAAGTCATGGACCTGCCTATTTAAGGAGTGAAAATCACATACTATTTATTAATAATGGGGGTTCGATCAATGGCTGATTTGGTTTTTGAGTTATCAGTCTGATAGACACATCAAATGCTTTTTGACAACATTATTTTTAAATATTATGCTCTAGGAGAGAAAAGGGGCTTTTTCTGGCCCAGAAAGGGCAAAGTATTTAAAGGAAGAAGAAACATAATGGCCAGAGCAGAAGCTTTTGTAGCTTTTTACTTACATTCTGATAAGCCTATTTTCTATCTCTTCTTGAACTTGGTTCTTTGAACCAGATAAAAGTTTCATTTGAAGACAATAATTGAGAATTTGAGGGACCACAATGGCATACAGAAGAAACCCAAATAGATTTAAACAGAACAATGAGGGAAATATAAGAATATAAATGAGAAAACGACAAAAATAGTACGTGATAATTACTTCACTTACAATTGATGGTTCTTTTACATTACCTCGTCTCTTTAACGAGGCTGTCCTTCAGTGTGCCTACCCTGTACTGGTTCTATGATTAGTAGAAAATGTATAAGACTATTCCTACTCTTTTAGAGCAAAAATATTTTAAAAGTAGTTTTCTATCTTTCTCACTATGCTTATTTTAATAGAATATAGATATTTCCTAAATACATGAAGCTAAGAATATATCAAACCACACAGCCCAGGTTTATTTTATTTTTGGTTTTGTCTCACACTCTGTGATGCTCAGAGTTTTACTCCTGGCTATGAGCTCAGAAATTGATCCTGGCTTGGGGGGGACTATATGGGATGCTGGGGAGCATCAAACCACAGTCCATCCAGGTTAGCGCGGAGCAAGGAATACACCCTAATATTTGCACCACTGCTCCGGCCCCCACACCCCATTTTTATACAGTCTCTTGCTTATAACATTTATAAAGGTCCTCAAGCATTTTCTAACACCTTCTTGATAGTGTAGAAGATTCAAAAAAAATTTAATAGAGAGAAAAAAGTTGAGGCATTCCATAAATTTAGGCATTATGTTGGATGTAAATCTTTTAAGCAAAATCCTGAGCCAATTGTTTCATAAAGAATTATATGAAAGTTCTTCTTACTTGATATTCAAATATAAAAACTAGAGCATGACAAATGTTATTTTGGTAAATAAAAGCCCATTTTGAATCCAGATAATATAACATATAGAATTTATCATAGATTAATAGACAATTAAATTAAACTTTAAGTAAAAAACTAGATGAATAGGTCAGTCTAGGATCCTGAAGCAATACTATAGAGGGGAGGGTATTTTCCTTGCAGTAAGGTTCAACTAGGTTTTGATTTCTGATATCCATCTAATTCTCAGAGCGACCCCAGTTGTAATTCCTGAGTAAAGAACCTAGGACTAATCTCTATATACTACCATACGTGACCAAAAGCCAATAAATAAATAAACTAAATAAATAAATAAATAAAGTAAATAATTTTTAAAGTGAGTTTGTTTTAAAAACAAACTGATGAACATATCACAATAATTTTCAAACCAGAATTTAACATAATTATTAGATTAGATTAGATTAGATTAGATTATTACTATATGTTTAGAAGAAATAATCAGAAGGGGAATTATATATATAATTCACTGTTCTAAGATTTGCTCCTTTTAACAAGCAATCATTAACAAATTCAGTGCTAGGCACAATGTACTTAGAAAATAATACTATAAAGGACCATCGTTTTCTTTCATCCTCCCCCTTTTTCCTCTCTCTCTTCTCCTTTCTTTACTTGACTTTCTATCTTTCCTTTTCTTTATTTCTTTCCCTCCTTCCCCCTTTGATCCTTCCTCCTTCCCTTCTTTTCTTCTTTCCTTCCCTCTTCTTCCTTCTTCTTCCTTCGCATTTCCTATTCTTCCTTCTTTCCACCCTCCCTTTCTTCCTCCCTTCTCTCTTCTTTCCTTTCTTCCTTCCTCCCTTCCTTTTTTCTTCTTTCCTCCCTCCCTCCCCTTCTTTCCTTTTCTTTTTTCTTTCTTTACTTCCTTCCTCACTTCCTTTTTCCTTCCTTCCTCTTTTCTTACTTTCCTTCCTCTTTCCCTTTCTCCCTTTCTTCCTTCTTTCTTTCCTTTCTTCTTTCCTTCCTCTCTTCCTTCTTCCCTTTCTTTCCTTTTTTTCTTTCTTCCCATCCTACTTTCTTTCTTTCCTTCCTTTTTTCAGTTCTTTCTTTCTTTCTTTCTTTCTTTCTTTCTTTCTTTCTTTCTTTCTTTCTTTCTTTCTTCTTTTTTTTTTCTTTCTTTCTCTTTCTTTCTTTCTTTCTTTCTTTCTTTCTTTCTTTCTTTCTTTCTTTCTTTCTTTCTTTCTTTCTTTCTTTCTTTCTTTCTTTCTTTCTTTCTTTCTTTCTTTCTTTTTTTTTTTTTGTCCCCCGAGCCTTCCAGGAGCTATTTCTGAGCATAAAGCCAGAAGTAACCTCTGAGTGCCTGAGTGCTGCTGGGTGTGACCCCCCAAAAAAAGAGTTTAAGATAAGTGCCCACCTTTTAAAAAGATCTCACATGTTCTTTCAACTATTTGGGGGACACACTCAGCAAAGCTCAGGAGTTACTCCAGACTCCGCCTCCTTTTTTTTCTTTCTTCCTTTTCTTTCTTAACTTTTTTGTTTTTGTTTTTGGGCCACACCTGCTGTGCTCAGGGGTTACTCCTTTTTATCTGCTCAGAAATAGCTCCTGGCAGGCACGGGGGACCATATGGGACGCTGGGATTCAAACCAACTACCTTAGTTCCTGGAGCGGCTGCTTGCAAGGCAAACGCCACTGTGCTATCTCTCCGGCCCCTCTTTCTTCACCTTTTGTATTTCAGGAATAAAAGAGGCCTTCAAGCATATGAAATTACATCTCGCTCTGACAAAAGCATAATTTTATGTGATTTCATATAACTTAAGCAAAACTAAATATAGACTCCTCTATAGTGTCTTTCTTTGTAAATAATATAACAGCTTCCTGATGTCAGAAGTACTGCAAATATTCTTTAAACACTGAATTGGATTAATGATAACTAAAGTCACAAAAAATAGTATATATCAATGCAATACATATGTAAATTGGAGATCTCATTGTGTGTCTCTATCTAAATACAGTAAAGCAGAATATGAAATTTAGCATGTTCTCCCATGTCCCAGGATAGTCTAGAAAAGAGAAAAGTTAATGTATACTAGAGACGTAACATCATCAGATAATACATAAGGGAAAGAACAAATAATTTGTGAAGAATATTGGAAACAAATTATCCATCCTAGATTACTGCAATATAAGTAGCAAACGTAGGTCTCCTAAAATATATCTGAACTTTGTGTAGTTCTGGTGGACAGTTGACAATGTGTTGTACATATCTCATCAGTAAGGCATGGAAAGTCTTCCCAGACTGGGTTGCATACATACCCCAGACACTAGCTCTGTCTTCTGCACACTTTTTGGCTTCTTCTATTCTAGTAAATACAAATTCATGGATCATATTTATAAGGGTTGACTTTAATTTGCTACTTTCTATATCTTGTTAATCCTCACTCTGCTCAGAGATTACACCAAACCATGCTGGGGTGAAGGGGTGAGTTCTACAATACAGGAAATTGAACCAAGGATAGCTTAGTTAATAGAGCTATTTCTCTAGTTCCTCTTTCCTGATTTTTGAAGTGATATTTATTATTTTTGTTTTTAACTGTTTTCTAATTTTATATCTTAGATTTTAATTAACCAGATGAATTATGTGCAAATATGTTGGCCCATTCAGCAGGATGTCTTTATTTTCATTTATTTTTATTGAGACCATTGTGGATTACAAATCCTTCATAGTTGTATTTTGAACATATAGTGACAGTGAATTAGGGCCATTCCTACCACCAGTGTTGACCTCCATTTACCAAAGTGCCCAGCATGTATCCCATACCTCCACCCTTAGGCCCTTGGACTACCAGTGTAACCGATCCATTTTAGTTTTAGATTATTGGAGTTTGGGTTTCTTGATTCTATTATTCTATTTTATTGTCTATTTTATTATTCTATTTTATTTGACTTGGGTATTTATTTCTGACCTTTTTCATTTATTTATTTATTTTACATAATTCACCTAAGACCACATGGCCACTGGGCTATATCCAATTTATTTCTTTTCTCAGTTTATAGATAGACATTAAAATATGTAGTAAAACAAAGTATTTCATGTCCCAAGTTTCTATGAAAAAGGCAGGAGCCCCTTTCTAGAATATATAAGGGGTGTGTATGTGTGTGTGGGGGCAGGTTTTTTCTGATTGACATCGACTGAATGCATCTCATTCTCACACATGGCACAGTTTTCTGCACCACCATTAGAAATCATACACACTTTGGGGTAGGTCCTAATGCTGTTCTGGCACCAACCTGCTCCATGATAGGTTCGTATAACATCCTGCTGATGACAAAAAAAGCAAGAACTTGCTCTAAGGACAGGTTTAACTACCGACTTGCTTTATGGGCAGGTTTACTTACCAAACAGAATGATGAAATCAGATGTTCCATGACACCGTGGTTTTGTCATAGGATCTGTGCAAAACCAAGACCTCTAAATTACAGAAGCCTGACTGCTACAACCGTGATTGAGTAGAACATTTCCTGTGACCAGGAAGAAAGACCTTGAGTTTGGACAATTTGTATGCCGGGAGCCTGTAGTTGGTCTTAAGATCGATTCTTCATGGGTAGAGACACCCAGTGTTTTTAGACCAACTAAGGGTATTTCCTTTCTAATTTCCTCAACACTTACTGTGCCTTAAAACAAAATATCTTGGAGCTAGCATGAAATAATAGCCACAATGCATCTGCCTTGCCTCGCTAGCCTAGGACTGACAGTGGTTTGAGCCTCCAGCATCCCATATGGTCCCCAAGCCAGGAGCGATTTCTGTGCGCATTGCCAGGAGTGACCCTGAGCATCACCGGGTGGGGCCCAAAAACAAACAAACAAATAAACAAAAAATCTATTTCAAATTCCATTGGTTTGTAAATAACTTCATTTCTTTAGTTTATTCAGAAAAGTGAAGAGAAGGAAGACGATTTTGATTATTGGGAGCCTTCAGAGCACTTAACATTAAGTAATTCTTCACAACCCAGTAATGACTTAACAGGCAATATTATGGCAACTAATATAGTTAATGAAAGCATCTCTGAATTTGACATATCTCGTTCTTTTATTGTTGTTGCTGTTGTTTTGCTTTGTTTTGTATTTTGGGGGGTCACACCCAGCAGTGCTCAGAAATCGCTCCTGGCTCTATGCTCAGAAATCACTCCTGGCAGGCTTGGGGGACTATATGGGATGCCAGGATTCAAACCACAGTCCTTCTGCATGCAAGGCAAATGCCCTTCCTCCATGCTATCTCTCCGGCCAGACATACCTCATTCTTCCAGTGATTCTGCAATTCATGAGAACCTAACTGCAATCCCACCTTTAATAGTAGCTGAGACAGCAATAGTTCCTTCCTTGGAAAACCTAAGTGTGGTTTTGGACAAAGCATTAACAGACTGTGGAGAGCTTGCCTTAAAACAGTTTCATTATCTTCAGCCAGTAGTTGTCCTTGAAAGATCTAAGTTTTCCACACCAATTTTTTTTTTTTTTTTTTTTTTTTTGGTTTTTGGGCCACACCCGGTGACGCTTAGGGGTTACTCCTGGCTATGCGCTCAGAAGTCGCTCCTGGCTTGGGGGACCATATGGGACGCCGGGGGATCGAACCGCGGTCCGTCTCCTAGGCTAGCGCAGGTAAGGCAGGCACCTTACCTCGAGCGCCACCGCCCGGCCCCTCCACACCAATTTTAGACTTGTTTCCAACTAAAAAAGACAGATGAGCTTGCGTAGGAAGTTCCTAAATTGCAATTATTTTAGAGACAGAATGGCTCCAGCATTGCAACATGGGGACAATTGCCAATTCAAACAAAGGTTGAAAACCAGCCACACCAATGTTTAGGGTAGAGTAGGCCATGTATTTACATGAATGTATAATATCTACAACAGAAGTATTGGCTGAGTTCATTAGCTTTATTGATTGGGTTTTTGTTTATTAAAAAGCAAATGGAACTGTATTCTTGTTTGGTGCTAATTAATACATCAAAATATACTTGGGCTTTATTTTTTCAAATTAAGTGCATGATTGTTTATGGAAAAATACTAAGATCTCAGGGTGGGAGGGCTAAGGAAAGGAATTAGGAGTTCATACTTGACTTGAATATGCACCTAAGAGTGTTTTGTGTACTTATTGTACACTACAGCATCTTATATTTTTAAGTTGAGTTTTGATAAATTACAATTTTTCACCCCAAAAATCTTCCTTTATTTTTAGCTATTGTTTTGTTTACTGTGTAGAGATTTTTGAGTTTCATCTAGTCCTATTTACTTATTTTATTGAATGACTTTGCCAATAAAGTTAAGTCATTGAAGATGCCACTGAACTGAATATTGGGAATTCAGCCTTTGCACAATATTTCTTAATGTATGTGACACAAACTACTAATAAAAGGAATCTTTATGAGTACTGAGGGCTATTATACCAAATGATAAAACTCCATATGAAAGTCTCCTAAATTTTTGCTGAAATAAGAAAAACTTTAATTTTCTTTGAGAGTTTCTCCACTCAAAGCACAAATATTCTATTTTTTTTTGTTTTCTCAAACACATTGAAGAGGGTTGCTTTTCTAAAATTGATAGGTATGAATGAATAGGAATACCCATGTCATTTTAAAAATATATGCTGATATATGAACTAGCTTATGAATTCAAAAGAATAGTTCATACAAACATTAATTCAGAAGGACATATGCATGTCATTATGCATTACTACAAGGATTGCAATAGCTAAGATATGGAGTCAGCCAACAACAGAAAAATGAATTCTTAGGATGTGTAACATATACACAATGGAATAGTGTGCTGTTATGAGGAATGATGAAATTATGCAATTTCCTGCAGCTTGGTTAGAACTGGGAAATCTCACGTTGAGTAAAGTAAATCACAAGAAAGACAAACACAGGATGATCTCTCTTATCTGTGGTATATAAAATAACCAGGTGATAAAATGTAATGTAGTAAAGGGGGAATGACTAGATCACCCATGTGTCCAGAATTAGGGGAGGAAAGAACAAAGAAGGAAAGACATCAAGATGAGAAAGTTAAATAATAAGGGGGGCAGAGCTATAGTACAGTGGTAGGGCATTTTCTCTGCTGACCCAGGACAGACCTGAGTTCTATCAGTGGCGTCTCATATGATCCCCCAAGCCAGAAGCAATTTCTGAGTGCATAGCCAGGAATAACCCTGAGCACAACTGGGTATGACCAAAAAAATAAAACAAAAGAGGGCCCAGAGAGATAGCACAGCGGTGTTTGCCTTGCAAGCAGCCGATCCAGGACCAAAGGTGGTTGGTTCGAATCCCGGTGTCCCATATAGTCCCCCGTGCCTGCCAGGAGCTATTTCTGAGCAGACAGCCAGGAGTAACCCCTGAGCACCGCTGGGTGTGTCCCAAAAATCAAAAAATAAATAAAAAATAAAAAAATAAAACAAAAGAAACAAACAAACAAACAAACAACAGCAGAAAAAGATATATAATAAGGATAGCAGTCAAGGTTTTGTTATAATGATGTTAGAGAGTGATATAGCTTTATTACCAAAGCACAGACTCAACAACACTGAATACATGGGTTCTAAGTGAAACCATAGAACTTTAATGTGCTTGGAATGATGGCAGGTGCGGTGGTGTGAAGGTGGGATGGGGGCATTGGTTGAGAATGGATCTGACACTTATGGTGGAACTGCTTTAGAAATATATGCTTAATCCTTACTTGGCAGGGGAGATACCATGATCACAAAGGTGGTTTTCCCAGGGTGAGGCTTATACATTGCTCTCCAGATGTGCTGACCCCTGTTATTTTCCCAAATGTGGAAAACTTGACTGCATAATTTGTGGCAGTGGGAGAGAAAATAAAGAAATATATGTTTAAATCTCAACTATCAATTACTTTGCAAAAAAGTTATTTAAATAAGTAAAACATTTTTAAATGTAATGTCCAACTTGCAGTAAAATAAATAAATTACAAATGAATGTTTTAATGTAGAGATGCTTCTAGTCGTAATTTTAATGACTTCCAAACAATGCCATTTGACAAATAGAAATTATGTCAGTTAAGCAAAACCAAAAGTATCTGTGTTTGTTTAGAAAAACTTTCCATTTCATTAAAATAAATTTCATGTCAATGATAATTTCACTGTTATTATGTCAGATCTTTAGAAGCTATGCGAATCTGAAAAAGTCAAATCTCTCTCAAGTCTCATTGAAAGGTTAATTCTTTATTGTTGCTATTATTATTGTTTTCAAAGTGTATGTGTCTTAATTTCCCTGCACCAGATTCTGAAATAATAAAAGCTATTTTTAAGGGTATAAGAACATACATTTTAAATGTGTGGGAGTAAGATTATGAAATTAAATTTTACTAAGGACTAGAGTATCAAAGTTTCTATGTTGTACCAAACTGTCATATTCAGTATGTCTTGAAAAATGCTTTTGCTTCATTTTAAAACAAGACTCTGATAAAACAATAGCAATGTACTCTCAATTGTTCGCCAGTCTAAAAATAGGTCATTAGCATGAATATTAGACATGATGAAACACTGCAGCACAATTATTTTGTCCTAGGCCACATAATATTCATGTATCTTTTCTCTTGAAATCATTCCAGACCTTTTTATTAGATGTTCAACACTTTAAGAATTGAAATATTGAGGTCTAAAAGAACTTATGTGATGTTTCCCTGAAAAAATTACTAGCTTTATATTTTATTACTGAAAAATATGTTAGTGTTTTAATCTTTATATGACAGTAATTATAATATGATCCCCAAATTATTATGGTTTAAAGAGTTGACTCTTCCCAATAATATTTTCAAATTGTTAAATGTTATAAATTGATCATTTTAGCAGCTTTATTGAAGACTTTAGTGAGTTTTCATGAGTATGTTTCCTTAGATTGGGAAAAAGTAATATCATCAATAATTATTAGATTATGTCAAGACTTTGACTCAATCTACTATTTCACAATCAATATCATCACTATACTGATAAGAAACATAAATGTGATCTTAGTATACCTGTATATTTAGTATGAGTATAGGGTATATATTATATGAATGCATATTATATATGATTTGTACACTATGAATTAGTGTCAGGCAGACCTTACTGACTATAAAAAATATTTCTGGTTTTTTTATCAAGCCATTGTACTATTTTAAAAAATAAGCAAATTTAGAAGAGAAATATGATTGATAAATTATTTAGATTAAAATGTATTTCCTGGTGTCCAAACCATAGTGCTGTTGATAGAATCAATGACTGCATGTAGAAGACTTAGTTTCAATCTCTGACATCCCATTTGGTTCCCTGAGCAATGTCAGGATTGATTTCTCAGAGCAGAACCAGGAGCCAGAACTAGGAGTAACTCATACAAATAAAAAATAAAGATTGTTTTCTAGTTCATTTAGAAAAGATTTTGACAATGGGGAAATGGCTTTTTGTTTATTTGTTTTGGTTTTTGGTTAATTGACACACATTTAATTTTTCTCCCCTATTTTTCACAGTTGAATTAAATCATAGTTCCTTGGTACAGGCAAATATGTTTTTTATTTTTGGGCCACACCCTACTGTGCTCAGTGATCACTCCTAGCTCTGTGCTGAGGATTTATTTTATTTCTTATTTTTATTATTTGGATCATCCAAGCTGCACTCAAAATACCTTGAATCCACCAGAAACTCTCAGGCAGTCAGGCCTCTGTGCCAATCGCAGGGCCTGGGGATATTGTCCTGGTTAGCATTTGCAGTGTCAGGAATTAATCAGCACCACAACCCTACACCCCATACACACACCAAGGGGCTTAGGGGACCTCCAGAGCTGTATCTGGTTATGTTTGAAGTCTCATGTGATGTCAGGGATTGAACCCAGGCCACTGCAGGCCAGGCATGCGGCTTAACTGAAACATTATCTCCCTCCCAGCTTTAACTAGTTTTAAAAAGAAGGTTCCTCTTAAATTCCTGGAGCATATTTTGTCCTGGCCTCCTAACTAACTTTCTTGAACTTTCACTGGGAAATTCAACTATTTGAAAATCATCATATGTATATATGAGTACAAGAGGCAGAGAACATAAAATTTAAATACAAATCGCTGTGCTTGGTTTTAGGGCTTACTTTTTTTGTGGGGAGGGGCAGATGGGGGACTCAAACAACACCTGGTTTGCTCAGAAGTTACATCAGGAGGCTCTGAACTCAAGACTCACTCCTGGAGCTGCTCAGGAGACCGTATGTGGTACCAGGATTGACTGATGCAAAGTAAGTGCATCAACCTCTGTACTGTCTCCTGATACTCGTGTTTACTCTTCTGACGATTAAAATAAGACACAATTCCTAAATACTCTTTTACTAGCAACACATCTTACTGCTGTAAAAATTAAATACGTCTTAAGGGACTCTGAGCAATCCCGGTATGCACAGGTCTTACTCCTCCTCTGAACTCAAGAACTCTCTGAAGTGCTTAGGGGACCATAGAGGATGCCTGAATGGAACCTGGGTTAGAATGCAAGGCACACGCCCTACCCACTGTACATGTTTTCAACTCCCTCTTGCTTCTGCCAAGACTAAGAAATAAAAAGGAACAATCTATGGACAAATTTCTCTCTAATATGCCTATTCTTCACTTTCAGATAACTACAGCGGACTTATATATGGCAGCCTTAACAGAGACTGGACTTGCTGGTTTACTTGTAATCTGGCTCAATTTCTCTCTTTTTTAATTGCTTTGATTGAAATATTTACTTAAGCACCACAATTACAAGCACTATTGTAGTTGGGTTACAGTCATAAATAGAACATCCCTTCACCAGTGCAACATTCTCACCACCAATGCCCGGATGTCCCGCCTCCCCCTCCCCTGCCTGTATTCGAGACAGGCATTCTACTTCTCTCATTCATTAACATTGTCCTGCTAGTTGTTAGTGTAGTTGTTTCCCTGTCAGCATTCACCACTCTTTATGGTGCTGGCTCAATTTCTCATCTTCACTTTTTTTAGTAGCATTGGTATTTTTCAAACAAGTCCACTTTTGATGACCTTTACTTCTCTATTTTTAAGTAATTTTCTATTTGTTTGATTGCTTGGGGGACACACTTGGTGGTACTTAGGGGTTACTCCTGGCTCTATGTTCAGAATTACCCCTAGGACCATATAGGACACTGAAGATCAAACTGGCCTTAGCTGTTTGCAAGGCTCTAATCACTGAGTTATCACTCTGACCCCAAAATAATTTTTATTACACTCTATCATGAACTATATCTTTCTTTTATCCAGGTTTATTGAAATCTACATGTGGTTTAAGTCATTCCCTAATTATGGATTAGTATCAAGTTCAATAAGAGAATTAAACAGTTGTTGAAATACATTCTCCTTGCAGTTATCTTCTTCCTTTTTTTTTTTTTACTGCAGTATTATTTCACACAGAATCAACTTTGAAAGCTATGGCCACAATGTGCCTAAGTGTGTCTCATTCTTGGTGTTTTATTAATTTTAAGTAATCCCGGATGCAAAATTTACATTATTACTTATGATGCACTTGTTACTCCTTGCTTTGATGCAACTAAATCTGAATATCTGCTTACTTTTCTTATGTAAAATCAAAAGACTAGTCTCATTTTCATGGCCATGTTCATTTCAGTATATTTCACAAAGCATTCAATGTAACTTCACACTAAGTTGTTGACCTGGATTAAAGGTTGTTATATTAAATACTTTGTGCTTTTGCATTTTACTTATGTATTATGATAGACTATCTCCCTTCACCTTCCTCCAAAATGTTATGTGACTATATCTGAACTTACTTTCCATGAATTGCAATAATTCATTTTGGTGAATGGATTTAGTATACTTTCCCAGCAAGCCTTCTTTACTTATTCCATGAAAAGACTTACCTTGTTCTTGAGGTTGGGTGTTGAATAAATGGAATGAGAATAATACTCTACAAGGCAATTCAAATGATGTGTATGAAATTTACAACAGGCTTGATGGAAATTACCAAACCAGAATGCTTTGCTTCACGTTGACTATAATTAGCAGGATTTGTGATTGAAGTTTCATTACACCACCACAAACACCAGCTGCTCTTCTGTCAGAAATCAGCCAGATATGCCAAAACTAGATTGGAATTGGGGCTTTCCCATGACCACATACTAAATGATTAGAAATCACCAAACATGGGACAAGAGCCATAGCACAGCAGGTATGGCATTCACTTTGTAGGCAGCTGACCTGAGTTTTATCTTCAGTATCCCATATGGTTCCCCAACCCTGCCAGGAGTGGTTTCTGAGCACAGAGCCAAGAGTAACACCTGAATGCTCACTGGTTATGGCTCTGCAACAAACAAACTAAACAAAAATCACCAAAGATCCATCTAGTCTACTCACGTACTTAGGTTCCAGTTCTGAAATCATTACATTCAATCCTATTTTAAACTTTTCAGAAGATTGAAAGTTGGTTATTAGTAATGTGGAAAACATCTTTGAGAAAGATCATCACCCTTAAAATTAATAGTATAATTACATAGAATTTAGGTCCTTTCATTTCTAATAAGCATTATTCCATCTACTGTTGATATAAAACTTGCAGTATATTTTTACATGCATTTGTTTCAAAGGCTACTGTCATTTTTTATTTCTTCTCTTCCAGAGGTTACAATGTTGGCTTTTTCTATTGTGATCTCCTCACCTTTTGTATAATATCTTGTTTGTCTCTGAAATCTAACATTGATGTGAAGAAGTAAATACAGCTAAGAGACTTAGCTATTGTGATTTCTCATCCTACTCAGCTCACATCCAAGGTTCATGTCAAATTAAAATAAGATTTATTTTACACCAACTAATGACCATGAAAAATAAGACAAGAATAAAGGTGAGCATATTACTTCTTACAGAGTTGATGCTGTAACTTTTAAGTTAAAAAAATTAATAGCAGATCTAGAAAGATAGTACATTGCTGTAAGATGTTTGCTTTGCACATCGCTAACCTGGTTTGATCCCCAGTTCTGCATATGGTGGCATAAGCACCGCCTGGAGTCACTCTTGAACAGAGGCAGGAGTAAGCCCTGAGCACTGCCAACTATACCCAGAAATAGAAAACAAACCAAAAAAAACCTAGCAATTGTTTCATCTAGCCAGGGGAATAAAGCCACATTAAAGTCAGATTAAAAAGTGAATTAAGGAAATAGCAGTAATATTTATCAGTTAATTTATAAACAATGGCATTAAACAGAAATAGCAATCTATGCCCTCAAAACTGTTTCAAAATACATACCAACAGGATATGTCTATGATAGTATTTGGCTTTTAATATGGAAATTCTAGACATAATTTTGTTGTGGTGGTTTTGAATGAGAGGAAGCCCAGACATATCTCTTTAATAACAACTTGGAGACAGCTCTTGATAACTGAAATCATTACCACAAAAATTTATTTTTTTGATTGAGTATACACCCAGATTGCTTAGGCAAAAGTCAGTTATTCATGTGATTGCCTTTGCCATCTGTTTCACTATTTCACAACTAGAATGTTTGATTAATACACACTATGCAAATCCATCTACTGTACAAGTAGTGACCTCAATTACTCATGCAAAACTCTGATCAAGAAAGAGAGAGCCAATCAATACCAATAAAGTATTGTTAATGATTTTGGTCAGAGTGTTGTTATAGAACAAATAATGTTTTTCAATCAACTAGAGCTATATTAGTCACATGAACTAAACAATATATACAATTGTAAAACTTTATAATTATTTCATGTAATTATATAATGCCTGTTAAAAGCATTTTTCTGACTTTTTTCTTCTCTCTTTTTCTTTCTTTCATTCTTTTTTCTTTTTTCTTCTTTGTTTCTGTTCTTTCTTTCTTTCTTTTCTTTCTTTCTCTTTCTTTTTCTTTCTTCTCTCCCCTCCCCTTCCCTCACCTCCTCTTCCCTCCCTTCCCTTTCCTTCTCTTTTCTTTTTTTTTTCTCGACCACAACCGGAGATGCTCAAGGATTACTCCTGAGTCTGTGCTCAGAAATCACTCCTGGCAGGCTGTGATTGACTATATGGGATGCTGGGGATCAAACCCAGCCACATGCAAGGCAAGCACCCTATCTGCTGTGCAATTTTTTCTGACTTTCTGTACAAAATTACTGATATATGCAGCTTAATCTGTTCAATCACTGCTATCCATATAGTCCCCTGAGCCTTCTTGGATTGATTCATGCAATCTATTAACTATTAAAAAGGCAGTAGATACTTATTTCTGGTTATCTATTTGTTTAAGCCCTTTCTAATGTCAAGGTTCAAAATTATTGCAGATATTCTATATCTGTTATATTAACTTAGTAATTATCATTTTTAACTGGGTAAGGTCTTAAATGACCATTATTGAAGCTAACAGAACTTTTTTTAGAAGTCAATTAATGTGAAATTATGCTAAACTTTTTTTTTATTTTTTCTCCTTCCTTCCTTCCATCCTTTCTTTCTTCCTTTTCTTTCTTTTCTTTATTCTTTCTTGTTTTTCATTCTTTTCTTCCTATTTTATTTTCTTTCCTTCTTTATTTTCTTTTTCTCTTTCTTTTTTTTTATTTTTATTTTTCATTCTTTCCTTCCTTTTCCTTTTTTATTTCTTCCTTCCTATCTTTTTCTTTTTTCTGTATTTTCTTCTCTCCCTTCCTCCCTCCTGTTTTCGTTTTCTTTTCATTTTTATTTCTCTAATCTTATTTTAAAATATTTTTATTTAATTAAAGTACCATGATTTATCATTCTTGATAGTTGGATTTTAAGCAGACAATATTTTGACAGCAATCAACCATCCATGTAAGCTTCCCTCCACCAGCTTTTCATGCTCAATCCTGTACCTCGGGCAATCCCCCTTTACTATATTATATGTCCTCACCTAATTATTTTATAAAATGAAGAGAAGTGAGATTATCTATATTTATCTTCCTTTCTCTATCTAACTTCACTTTATGTGTTTGTATGATGTCACACCATCAGAGTTCAGGGTTTACTCCAGCCTCTACAGCCAGAGATCACTCATGGTAGGATTAAAGATGGATGTTATTTTCTTAGAAAGTTTGCAAAAGACTTCATAAAAAATAAATTTCAAAAAATTAGTTAAAGCTTCTTATTTTTTTTCTTTTTGGGCCACACATGGTGACGCTAAGGGGTTACTTCTGGATATACGCTCAGAAATCACTCCTGGCTTGGGGGACCATATGGGACACCAGGAATTGAACCTCAGTCCATCCTAGGTTAGTGCATGTAAGGGAAACGCCCTATCACTTGCACCACCACTCCAACCCCAATTAAGGCTTATTTTCTGAGAGAATTTAAGTGATAAAGAATAAGCATAAATGGAGAACAGAAAAGAATTATAATGATGTTTTTTCCTATTTTCCTATCTTTTACATAAGGACATGTGCAATTTAATAATTTGGTAATTATAACTTTGATAACTTTCTAAGATTTTGAGAAAATATTTCATTTCTCCAGTTAATTGAGTCCTTGCTTAGTTGCCATGAGTTGACTTTGAAATAGAAGGGGAAACTGTCTATCTTGTGTGAGTAATAGCTCTATTTTAATCTATTCTTTTCCACATTTTCTGTTTGAATGTCATTTATTTTAAATGGTAATTAAGGAATGATTAGGCATGTCTTCTCCCTCCCCTAACCCTTTTCTGGGAGCCTTGTCTTAGAATGCAATATCAGGCAGAAATCTGAGATTTCCACCTGAAAGCACTGATTAAGCTGACATTAATAGCAAACATGTGACTCATATTTTGACAGTGGCTTCTAAATTAATTAATAATGATAGACCACTTCAGAATATTTTTTAGTGTGAGAAAAGTACTTTTGTCTTTCCTTTCACTTAACTACCTGAAGATATTTAGAATCATTTCTTTAGAAGACTTAACAGGGTTCTTAAACTGCTTGATTTTTCTCTACCAATAATAACCTTTCTCTTAAAAATCAGTAAGGTGAAATATTTTCTTGCATAAGTATAGGCCGTTTTTATTTTATTTATCTTTTCAAGGCATGTTTTGCATATTTTATGCAAACATTCCAAAATAATTGAATAAACTATGGTTCCTGAAAATAATCAATAAAATGTAATAAAAATGGTAAGCATATGAAAGATTGTTTTATTAGTTATCTCTTGTCAAATAATTTATACAAATTCAACCAAAATGTTTTTAAGCATTTGGCACTTATTTAATATGATTACAGTATGAGGACAGTGGCTATTCTTAGTCTGTTAAATATTCAGTGGCTAAAATTTGTCACAGTTTTGAGATAATTGACTTTCTATGATCACAACCCTGATTTGAGGAAAGAGCTACACATTTGAAATTAAATTCTGTATCTTACATGGAAATATGTTTATGTTAAATATTTATATGCATCATCTGTGATTCAACAAAACCATCTTTCAGTTTTTCTCTTGGGATATTCTTCAACATAGCTTTATAATGATTTTCATGAAATAATTTTAAATCTTAGTGACATTATTCAGAATTTGCTTTATTGAGTTGGGGAAAAATGATATTTTCTTTCTGTTTCCTGAAAGAAGAGAATAAAATCCTTAGTGAGTTATGATACTTCTCAAGTCTCCCAGCTACCTTATTGCATTATCTTGCACACTATTATTATGTACTAGGTCAATTGTACATAAAATTAAGGACTTTCCAACTAGTTCTCAGAGGATAACGGGGTGCAGGGATTGAATTTTGGATCTCCAATACCCTTTCAGCTATTGAACTGGCTCCTCAATTTTTGTTCTAGAATGTATCACTGCCATCACTCTTCAAAACTCTTCTCAAAGTGATCATAAAAGATACACTTGAATTAACTGACCATTCATATTTTCACTGAGTAGATATTTATTTTCCATCTACCATGGGCAGGAACTTAAATAATGATTAGGTCATTTAAGTAAAATAGATGATTTATCTACCTTCAAGAATGAGTGTTTTATATACTTTGGGGGAGATATATGCATATATATACAGCACACAAAGAAATATTAAGTAGGTCATTAATATTTGTTTTATGCTTATAGGAATAAAAATTAAAATAAAAAGAATGCTATTTTGTGTTTCCATAATTTTATTATTAATTAAAATGTGAAGAGATCCTTAAATTAAATGTTGGAGTTAATGTTCATATAATTTGGCAAGAGGTATTCTGGTTAAGGGAAAAATAAATCAAAGACTATGAGCAACCACCACTCAGTTCCCAAAGAGAAAGGACACCCTCTCAGTCCCACATCTCATGCCCTGGCAAGAAACTACAACCAGCACTCCTGCTGACTCATGCTATGTGACCCTTCTCCTCATCCCACCCCCAAATGTGGACTGTTGCATGATACCAAACTCAGCTCCAGAAGGACCCCCAGCTCAAGGACACTACCTGATCCTCTACTGCTGCAAATAATTTCTCAACTCATCAAGACCATGGTGTGTGATGAAAAAGTGCCCTGGATTTTACCCAATAAGAATATCTCAAAAGACATAATGGAGATGCCTATATTTCTTTTGTATGTTTAATAATTCTATAATAATACCTCTTAGTGAGTTTATTCCCAAATATAAATGTAGCCTCCTCCATCATTTATTTTTAATTTCTTTGTTTTCAAATTTATTTTTATTTATATCTTCATATTATACATATATACATATATAAAGAAATAAAAAATAAATTTGAAAACAAAGTAATATATTATATATATAATTTTTTCTTTAACTTCACCTGTTTTGGTTCTGCTTGGTACGAAAAAGTCTTGCCTAGGATATGGAGATTCCTCCAAAACCTGGAAATTGAGCTCCAATACGATCTAGCTATACCAATCCTAGGGATATACCCTAGGAACAAAAATACAATACAAAAATCCCTTCCTCACACCTATATTCATTGCAGCGCTGTTTGCAATAGCCAGATTCTGGAAACAATCAAGATGCCCTTCAACAGATGAATGGCTAAAGAAACTGTGGTACATATACACAATGGACTATTATGCAGCCATCAGAAGAGATGAAATCATGAAATTTAATATACATGGAATCTATTATGTTGAGTGAAATAAATCAGAGGGAGAGAGATAGACACAGAATAGTCTCACTCACCTATGGGTTTTAAGAAAAATAAAAGACATTTTTGCAATAATACTCAGCGACAAAGAGAGGAGGGCTGGAAGGTCCAGCTCACAACATGAAGCTCACCACAAAGAGTGGTGAGTGCAGTTAGAGAAATAACTACATTGAGAACTCTCATAACAATGTTAATGAATGAGGAAATAAAAGCCTGCCTAGAGTTCAGGTGGCTGTGGGGTGGGGAGGAGGGAGATTTGGGACATTGGTGATAGGAGTGTTGCACCGGTAAAGGGAGGTGTTCTTTACATGACTGAAACCCAACTACAATTATATTAGTAATCACGGTCTTTAAATAAAGATATTCATAAAAAAAAATGAAAAAAAAAGTCTTTCCTGGAATAAAAGCTCAGGTGAAAACCAGGATACAGAGATTGTGTAGCCTGTCATTCTTACCCCTACATGCATCAGCAGTATAATATGGTACCATTTCCTTTTGCATAGGCACTCTAAAAAAGGGGAAATCTTGTGCACAGAAATAAACTCTTATCTACTAGGGCTTATAACCCATATATTTTATAATGCAAGGGCACTTCCCACCATGCACATGTTCATGTGGACCCAACAGACTCCATGTGATTGGACAGTGACGATCCAACACAACCCCAGATCCCAGACATAGAACCTACACTATTCCCTGCAACAGCACCAGGAACCAAACTCGCACTGGGAAATTCCTAATACCTCTGGCACCAACTTGCACCAGTTCTGATATGACATCCTGACATGAGGAAAGGGCAACAACTTGATCTAAGAGCGGGTTGCCCTATCTCATCACCTAACGCTAAGATGAAATCAGAAGACATGTCGTCCTTTGCTCTGTGCAAAAGCAAGATCACTAACTACAGAAGACTGATTTTGACAAACATGACTGTGCAGAACATATTGTGGGACCAATAAGAAAGATCCTAGCCTAGGTTTCTGCCTAAGATTTGTATAAAAATCACGACCTCCAATTTCAGAGGTCTGACTTTGACAACTGCAACTGAGCAGAAGAATTTATGGAACCATAATGAAAGAATCTGAGCAAAATCCAAGACCACTAAATACAGAAGACTGATTACAACAACAGTGATGAACAAAACTTCTAGAACCATAAAGACTCTATCCTAGTCTTCGTCCTTTGACCTGCTCAAATATCAAGATCTCTAGCTACAGAGGCTTGATTTTTATCATCCACAACTGAGTGGAAAGTTTCCTGGCACCATAAAAAAAAATTGGGATGTAAAAATGAGTGTCTATGGAGCTGGTAGTTGTTCCCATGGCAGCATGCTTTCAAGAGCAGAGAAACCATGCAACTCTTAGGCCCTTTCTAATTTCCTCAATACTTACTGTGCCTATGCAAAAAAAAAAAAAAAAAAAAAAAAAAAGAATTACAAGATCTTGCCACATCAGCCCTCCTTCGTTTTTTCCTTCCTTTTCTTCTTCTTCTTCTTCTTCTTCTTCTTCTTCTTCTTCTTCTTCTTCTTCTTCTTCTTCTTCTTCTTCTTCTTCTTCAATGATTTATTTTATTTTTCTTTTCTTTTCTATTTTTCTTTCTTTTTTAAAAAAATTTTAGGGCAGGTGTGGAGAGGGAGGGGAAGGAGGAAAAAGGAAGGGAGGGGAGTGGAGGAGAAGGAAAGATAGGGGAGGGAGGAGAAGGGAGGAGAAGGAGGGGAGGGGAAGAGAACGGAGGGGAGAGAGGAGAGGAAAGAAGGGAATGGGAGAAAAGGGGAATGGAGGGGACAGAAAAAGGGGAAGAGAGAAGAGAAGAGGGGAAGAGAGGAGTGAGAAGAAGAGGGAAGAGGACAGGAGGGGAGAGAGGAGAAAAGACACTATTTTTCTTTCTTTTTATCTTCTTTTTATTCTTTTTATTTTTTATTTTCTTTCGCTCTTGTGGTTAATTACATGATGGTGTTAATTTTTTGTGGCTGGGTGCTTTTTTTGTAGTTGCATTTTTTGTTTGTTTTGTTTTGTTTTTCTTTTTTTTTTCTTTCTTCTTTTAAATTGATATAACCTCTAGATGAAGTCCTTCCAGTTTTTGTATGTTTTTCTGTTTTCTCAACAGAACCCCATAACTTGAATCATCTTGTTTTGCCTCATGAATTGAGAGAGAAAAAAAAAGGAGGGTACCAGGACCAAAGAGTCACATAAACAATGAATGGAAATAAAAAAAGATCAGACTCAAATACCAAACCCAAAGTCAATGACAACAGAATCAATACCCAATCTATAACAAGCTATACACAGAGGGGAGCAGTTACACTAGCAGTCTGGGGACAAATGAAGGAGATATTGGATGTATGCTGGGAACAGGGGTGGAGAAAGGACAACACTGGTGATAGTAATGGCCCTGATTCATTGTCACTATGTACCTTAAATATTACTGTGAAAGATTTATAATTTACTTTGGTCACAATTAAAATTATTTTTAAAAAAGATTATGAGAAAGGGATATAAAGAGCTTGTTCTAAAGCAATAAGGATATCTATCATACCATAGGTAGGTTAGAGGACCTAATTTGTCAGTTATGGAAGGCTTAACTTTATTCCAAATAAAATAAGAAATCATGTATATAGTTAATCAGTGATGTGCTCAACATGACTTATTAAATATTACTTAAACTGGCTTTGGAGACAAATTTGAAGAAGGATGTATGTGGAAATAAGGATAAGCAATGATTATATATTAGTGTCTAGGCAACGGATATGAAATATGATATTTTAAATTTGCTGCTGGGCTCGGAATTGGATTGGATTCGAAATGTGAAAGGAAAGAGTCAATGGAAACCTATATGGCCAGCAGATGGATATGGTATAAATTCAGTAAATATAAATACCAAGTAAATAGGTTTATGAATTGTAGAGAACCAAAAATTTTATTTCTGCTGTTTCATTGTTGGTATACCCATTAATATAGACAAGCAAAAACACTAAATGGGCAAGTACATATTTATGTCTAAGCTTTCTAGAAAAATATGGCTGGATGACATTTTTCACATGCTTACAGTTTATATTTCTATATTTTTACATGAATAGAATTGACACATAGCATTGTAACCATTTAAAATGTATAATGTGATAATCATGTTACATGATTATCAAAAATTAATTGACATAGCCTTTACCTAAAATAATATTATTCTGTTGCAGCAGTTCTATGAAGAGAACATTAAAATTTTTCCCTTGTGTAACTTGCAAGTACACAATACTGGGAGCTATAATCAAAAGTCTTAATTTCGTGTCCCAGAATTGATTCATATTGCAACTGAAACAATATTTCCTCTTACTAAGTTTTCCCATTCCCTTTTGCTCCTAGTGACTCTCTATTCTCTTAAGGTTTTGGACCACACCCAGTGACACTCAGGGGTTATTCCTGGCTATGTGCTCAGAAATCGCTCCTGGCTTGTGGGACCATATGGAACACTCAGGGATAGAACCCCGGTCTGTCCTGGGCCAGCTTCGTGCAAGGCAAATGTCCCACTGCTGCATCACTGCTCAGGCCCCATACCAGCAGATGTTTTAATGAGTTCATTTTTGAAGTAGTTTATTTTGTCTAGGTTGTCTAATTTATTCTGTGTTATTTGCTACCTCAAAACTAGCGCCAATCTCAGTGTTTGAAAAAAATCAAAACTTAATTTACATTTGTAGACTACAAAATACATAGGAAATTTTATTTTCTCCAAACTTTTAAACAACTATCACTGTAGATTCATTCTAATTTGTAGTATTTCCTTCTAATTCTGCTATGTCTTCATAAAACATGTGTTGATTGAGTATCAACCACAGTCAAGTCAAATGATCAATAAATAGAAGAAGTCTAAAAAATGAAAAAAAATAATTAAATTCCTGTGAAGCAGCCTCAGGTAATTTGGAGTTTCTCAATTAGTATTCCACAGAACCCTTGCCTCTGGGAATCTATGCTTTCTCCTTACCCTAAAATCAAACTATGTTCTTCCAGTAGTTATCCCAAGTATAAACTGTCTACTGTGTTGCCTAAGAGAGGTAAATTATAAATGTGACATCTCAGTTAAATCCTATATATAACTTTTGAGATTTGTCAAGGGAATACAAAAAACTTTTTGCCATCCAAGACAAGTGTATATAGTCCTGTGCTCCTGAAATTGCTGCTACACTCTGAAATGTTCTGTCTTGGTTCAGAGTCTTCTTGACATGGTATACTGGCTCCTGTCAGGTTATATGTGGAAAGCTCCAGAATTGAGAAGCATTATAGCTAAAAATAAGAAAACAATTTTAGAGTGACATGTATATTACATGTATATTAGAGTGACATGAATAATAATATAATATATGTTAAATACTAAATGAAACCTAGAGAAATGAAGTAGATAATTTGCATGAGTCTCTGTAAAGGGTTGATGGCTTTTATTTATTTATTTATTTTTGGTTTTTGGGCCACACCCGGCGGTGCTCAGGGGTTACTCCTGGCTGTCTGCTCAGAAATAACTCCTGGGAGGCACGGGGGACCATATGGTACACCGGGATTTGAAACAACCACCTTTGGTCCTGGATCGGCTGCTTGCAAGGCAAACGCCGTTGTGCTATCTCTCCGGGCCCCTGGGTTGATGGCTTTGTAGACTATTAGACTCTATAAGAACAGAACCTTTTTGTCATTTCAGGAAATTCAGTATACTTCAGGGAGTCAATGATAAGGATAAAACTAAGAAACCAGAGTGATTTTTGTTAATGAAGTAAGCATAAATGCTGACTCCCCGAGAAAAATTTCTATTTCTTCCTTGGTTGTTATTCCCATTAGGGGAGATTTGACATTCAAAATGGCAAGTTTGAAATGATTGGCAGGTCAAAAAGCATCTAATTTCTACATCCAAATACCTATTACAATGTTTCCTTTTATTCTTAATGGATAAATAAATAACTATCAAGAAATGGTTTGCAAATGCTCTGGAGTCAGACGATATAGAGTTTAAATTTGGGTGCTAAAATTTCCTACTTATGTATGGACTAGGTTTTTTTTAATGTCATATCCCCTGAGAAACAGCTTCTGATAGAAAGTTTTGTGTGTACCAGATTTATTAACTTATAGTCTCCTCCAGACAAAATGGGTAAGAAATGAGAGTGGAGCAATAATAGAGCAGAGAGACCATGAACTGGGATGCAAATGGAACACTAGGCAGAGTAATTAGTCCCATGGAGAGCTCCATGCTAGGAGGGGAGGGGGCCCTTGCCATCCCTAAGAATTACACAGTTGTATGCCCTATTCGAATATTTAAATCAGTATATTCTGTGTACAAGAACGTGTTGAAAATTGAGCCTAGCAAAAATGTTCTGGAGTATAATGAACATTTTTTTGCCTATTTAAACATGGGATAGTTGATCAAACATTGGCATACTATCTAAAAATGCATTTTATAAATTTTTCTTGAAAGGTGACCAATCAACCAAGAACTGCAGTATGAAATTGATAGGGCTTCACAAAATAAGGATCATATCTTTCAATATGACAGAAAGTTAAGTAGGAGAAAGGGAGAAAGGTAGGGCATTATGACTTAATTATGCCATCAAGAACTATTAATTTTTGCTTTGATCAAAGGATTACACTTCCATCCTAGTCATGACTAGGCTATATCACCTGCAGGTTTATGCTGTGATATAATCAAGAAAGGGACAAGGTCACCATGATGAAAGGCAAGTGACAAACTTAACTCTTAGATACCCAACCACAATCACTTATTTTTAAATAAGAAAGATTTTAACCTCTTCATATATTTGTATCAAGAATACAATTATGTTAAATTAACTTTGGTGAGCAGTAATGGTTTTTAACTTAAAAATATAATGATAAAAGAATCAATCAGAAAGTTGTCACCAGGCCTGGCCAGTGGACAAAATCCAAGATATACCAAAAATAATTGGAGTAATAATTTCATTTCTTTGTTTTGTTCATTGTCTGAAGTTGGGAGTTGGGTTATGGAGAAGGCCAGGAGCCCTTGGGACACTAAAACCAATAATCTGGATGTTTTTGTGGACTGAATAATTTTATGCTATGACTGGCAATACTCAGGTTTGGTGGTACCAGAGATTTCTAAGACCATATCTGTCTATGTTCAAAGGCTCAGTCAATAAAAAGAATCACACATGAGGCTTATGAAAGCCAGGAGTATGTTTCAGTCCTTTAAAATATCTTATTATCCTTTGTTCTGTTCTCTTGTGCATGTTTGTGTGCATGTGTGCGTGTTGTGTGTTTAGGGGAGATAGGGTAGTTGACCATAATCAGCAATGCTTAAGGATTGATCCTGGCCTGGAGCTCAGAGATAAATTCTGGCAGAGTTTGAGGGACCATATTGGATGCCAAGAATCAAATCCAGTTAGGAGGCAGGCAGACAAGCACCCTACTTGATGTAATATCTATTACTCCAGTCCCACGTTTTTTAATAACAATAATAGCAGAATGGGGCTTGAATGATAGCACAGTGGGAAAAGCACTTGCCTTGCATGCAGTCAACTGGGGTTCAATCTGTGGTATCTTGTATGGACCCTTGAGACTGCCAGGAGTAATTTTTGAGTACAGAACTAAGAGTAATCATGAAGCAATAACAGGTATAACCAAAACTATTACTACTGCTAATAATAATAATAACAATAATAATACTAATAATATCAAAGTATTGATATTAGAAAAACACAAGCTTTTCTTTAAAATAGAGGTAAATTTTAGAAATGTGAATAATTAGATTTGTATGTTATATAATACAACTTGATCAAACATCAGAATTCTGACTTTCATCTCAAATATGAGACACTAATTTTGAACTTATACTTAATAATATCTATGTACTTTAAGTTAGGAAAATTTTGTACTTTGTGATTTAATGTTATTCATATCAGTATCATATAAGTATTTTATGAAAGTAATCTTGATTGCAGATTTTTGTCACTATAGAATCTCAGTAAAGTAAAACAAATATTCATTCCAAGCATTGTGCAAAAAGTATTTAAAATGTGAATATTTTTAGCAAATACTGTATATCAGTAGTGAAGAGTAGTATAATACCATGAGACAAAGTATTACTTTCTGATAAAAAATATCAATTGATAATGTATTATCAAGCATTTATTCACTGTTTACTATTTAGTTGGCTGATTATTAGATGCAATAAATAAATTAGGACTTAACAATGAGAATGCAAATGTGTTTGAAAAATTCAATGAACAGAAAGCAAAGAGAACAAATCAATATTCATATTCAAATGCTAAATTTAGATCATAAATTTTAAAACTGAAAAAAATTATTGTCTTTATAGTTCTAAGGATCAAACCCAGGACCTCTTTTATCTGTCATGTGTTCTCTACTGCTGAGATAAATTTTTGTTCTGGACAATAATGTTGGGTATATAATACAACCTTAATCATTAATCATTAAATAGTCAAAATATTTAATGTCAGTTCTAGTTAAAAGAAGAAAAAGAATAAGTAAGATGATGAGACAGAGGAAGGCAAGAAGGGGAAGCAAAGGAGGAGGAGAAGGAAGATAAAGGTACCCTAAAATACAGATTTCAGAGCTGAGAGCTCATAAAATAGATAAGATACCTACCTGTTTTGCATGCAGTCAACACAATTTTAGTCTCTGGTAAAGTCACCTGAGCACATCCAGGAGGGATCTCTGAGCACTGAACCATTAGTTGAATGTGGCCCCCAAACAAATGGAACCAAAACAAAACAAAACAAAAGACTTCACAGGCTTATACTGTTCTTATCTAAAATCAACATGAAAGAGGCAATTTGATGAAGTTCAGTAAAACAGAATTTCTCCTTTTATGATCTAGATGAGCATGCAATTTTGAGTAACATGGATAATCTCAGTGATTTTTAAATTTCTGGTTGACCAAAAGCAAATACGAATTAGAACCTGGGATAGGATACTTTACAGGGGCCCTCAAACTTTTTAAACAGGGGGCCAGTTCACTGTCCTTCAGACTGTTGGAGGGCTAGGTTATAGTAAAAACAAAAATTATGAACAAATTTCTATGCACACTGCATATATCTTATTTAGAAGTGAAGAAACAAAATGGGAATAAATACAATATGTGGCCCGCAGGCCATTGTTTGAAGACCCCTATATGACACAACAAACATTTCAGTGATAAGTTTCTCTCTCTCTCTCTCTCTCTCTCTCTCTCTCTCTCTATATATATATATATATATATATATATATATATATATATATATATATATATATATATTTCCTCACAGCAATGTTTTTCTGCTGCCTACAAAACTTGTCCAACCACTTGTCAAGGCAATTCCATCTCTTCTTCAATATCTCAGCTCAAACTATGCTTTCTTGGAAACCCTTCCCTAACTTTCCTAAAACAAATGCTTCTGTTTAGAAATGTCTAACAAAGAATACATTATTAGATCTCTCCAGGATATTAAAAAGTATAAGATGATAACAAAAGAGATTATATCAACTTTCATTTTAAATTTCATATTGAAGATAACACAGTACTTGTCATTGGAAGGTGTTAAAGTAAAATTTTTGAGCTAATTGAATCAAATAATGCTAGCATAAATGCACATATACAGATACATGAAGTCAAATATCTAGGGATGTGGGTCAAGAGAGTATAGCAAATTAGGTGATTTTCTTAGCAGAAGACCCAGATCTGATCCCTGACATCACCTCAATATTATTTAGAGTGATCCCTGAGTGAAGAACCAACAGTAAATTCTAACCACAGACAGGACTGTTCTCTAAACGAAAAATAAAAAGTCAGTCAAAATATAAGTGCTATTTTGGGCCGGAGCAGTGGCGCAGTAGTAGGGCATTTGCCTTCCATGTGACTTGCGGGGTCCTGAAGCCCCCCAGAGGGGCCCGGCCAGCGGGGATCTACTGGGAAGGCTCTCGGACGACCGCACCTTTATTTAGCAGAGCAGAAGTACAACCACACCTGTAAGAAATCTGAGAGAGGTTAATAGTAACGACCTAAGGCAATGTCTCACTGCTCAAAGGCAATTTTATTTGACTACAGCTCCTTCTTATATAGTGAAGGAGAAAGGGGCAGTACAAAGGTAATGTCAATCACACTTTTGGCGCGAAGGTCCATACAAGGCAAGAATACATTTCAGGCTACAAGGAACAAAGAAAGTAAATCATTCTCCACATAAGGAAATGGGCAGTGGGCTAGGAGGCAGGATGACCTGCAAGTCATGATAAACGTGCTGTTTCCATGGAAACTTCTTGTGACCTTCTAGCTGCATTCCTAACTGCTTAACTATCAGGAGGTGGTGGAAGATGTGCTTGCCTCAATGATCTTGAACAGACAATGTAACATACACTTATTGATAAGTGATAAGCCTTGTTGACTCCGGAATGTAGTCTTAAGGAGTGGGGCCCTGTCTCTGATAATGGTACCGGGTAGTGTTGCTCTCCTCCGGGCTAAAATTAATTATCTCCTGCAGCTGCAAATTCCTTTCTCTTTGGCTCAAGAACTTACAGCAAGACTGCATGTAGCCTTTAAGTGAAAGGCTGAACTAAGGCAGAAAGAATAGCAAAATAACCTCAAACAAGTCACAGTCCCCAACAGTGACTGACCTAGGACAGACAGCAGTTCGATCTCCCTGTGTCCCATAAGGTCCCCCAAGCCAGGAGCAATTTCTGAGTACATAGCCAGGAATAACCCCTAAGCATCACTGTGTCCCCCACCCCCCCAAAAAAGACTAAAAAAATAAAATTAGTGCTATTTTGAATTGAACTGAAGTATAGGAGCCCAGCCAAGAGCATAGCTGGGAAAGGGGTATGGGGAATGAACTGTTGATTAACAGCAGCAGAAGCATTTGTAGGTTGTGGGCAGAGCTTGTACAAGAAAAAAAGAAAGCTCTCTTTTGAATGGAACAGAGGTGAGTGAACTTAGCTAAGAGCATAGCCAACAGAAAAAAATATATGAGTTGCTGACCAACAGCAGAGGAAGTAGCTTGGGATATGGTGAGAGTTAGGGCTGAGAAAGTGCCATTTTGATTTGAACTAATGGTGTGAGCACTTCCAATACAAAAAGAATCTCCATTCTAAAAAATGTCACAGTGGGTAAACAATGCAGAAACCCACCACATCTGTGACAGAAGATGCTAGTTATTAAGATCCAACTAACATCAGCCACCTACATAATCTCTCTGTTTAAGATTTTAGAGAGGAAATATTAAACCTGTCTAAAGATACCAATGGGATCATAAAATGGACAACCCATAAGACTCAAGAGGATATGGGAGTATAAATAATAAAACTTCAAACACAATTTATCCGTGTAGAAAAACATGGTAGGTGAAATGAAAACCTCACTGGAAAGTCTCACCAGCAGAGTAACAGCAGATGAGGACAGACACAATGAACTAGAAGATGACTTATATAACACCACCATTCAGAAGAAGAAATTGGAAAAAGGTCTTCAAATAAACAAACAGAAGATGAAAAACATTATCAAAATAAACAGACAAAAGTATACCTTTGGGACAAATTTAAAAAGAACAATAAAAGAGTCATTGGTGTCTCAAAGGTATGGGAAGAAAACCCCTATGAAGGAGCAAAAGTCAAATATATCATTGCTTAAAATTTCCCAGAGCTAAAGGATGCCTTCACCTCCATCCTGAAAACCTGAAATTAACTGGCTAGAGATACAAATAAATCACCCTAAAACACATCTTAATCACAATAATCAAAATCATAGAAAGAGATAGAATAAAATCATATGAGCACAATCATAAAGATAAATTACATACAAAGAAGCAAACATAAAATTTACTTACAGAAGATCACGAACAACCCTACAATTTCTAAAACAGTGGGAGCTGTAGTGAAATACTAAAAAAAAATATGAATACTTCACCAAGAATACTTCACAAAACCAGACTTTCACTCACCTTTGAAGGAAGAATACACAGTTTCATGGATAAAAACAAAAAGCCCACAAGCACACCAAACTTCTACAAAATGGCACAAGATACTATGACAATATTCTCACTCAATGTCCGTGGACTACTAAATGCACCAATTGTGAAACACAGACTGACAAAATGGATCAGAAAATTGAATCCAACATTTTAGTGCCTGCTGGTTACATGTTTGAATAATTAGAAAGAACACAAACTCAAAGTCTAAAGTTGGAGGGCAATTCTTCAAGAAAAATACTCCCTAAAAGGAATGGGTGGCCATACTATTATCAGATGAGACATACTTTAGGCTTAAATTGGTTATAAGAGACAGATATGACCATTTCTTAATAATCGAGGGAGGTGTACACCAGGAAGAAATCAGATTTCTAAATATAAATGCACCCAATGAGGGGCCAGCAAAATACTTAAAACAACTGCTACTAGGCTTAAATACATCAACAGTAACACAATAATAGTGGGAGTCTTCAACACCATCTCATGATAGATCACAAGGCTAATACTTAACAATAATATTTTGAAGGAATAATTGGAAGAGATGGCTTATATATTATATTATATTATATATTAGCCACTTTTTTACACACACACATATATATATACATATATATATATCTTCATTTCCAGAAATCTGAATATACATTCTCCTCCAATTTACACTGGATTTTCTTCAAGACAGACCACATACTGGGCCTTTCAAAAAAAGTACCTTCATAATAACAAGTGGATGAAAATAGTATCAACTGACTTCCCAGACCATTGCATTGAATATATAAGTGAATTTCAAACAGACTCAGAGAAAGACATTTAAATCTGGAAATTCAACAGCTCACTACTGAACAACCACTGTGTCAAAGAATAAATCAAAAAAAATTAGTTGAGGAAAAAAAGATGAAAGGAATAATTTCCCCCAACTTTAAATTGTACTATAATGCAGTATTCATTAAAGAAGCATGGTGTAGAAGTAAGGACAAACCCTCAGATCAGTGGTATAGACTCGACTATTCTGAGATGAAGCCTCAGGTATATGATCCATTAATCTTTGTTAAAAAGCAAAAAAAAAAACAAAAAACAAAAACAAAGTAGAGCAAGGATAGCCTCTTTAACAATTGATGTTGAGAAAACTGCTCAACTACATTAAAAAAAGTGAACTCAGAACTCACTTTATCTTCATGCACAAAGGTAAAATCAAAATGAGTTAATAATTTTGATAACAGATCCTAATCCATAAGGTATATAGAGGAAAACATAGGTAGCACACTTCATGACATTGAATCTTTTGGGCATCTTCAAAGATGAAACACCACTTTCCAAGCACAAATAAACAAATTAAATAATTAAATGAAATAAACTACACTAAACCGAGAACCTTCTGAGTTTCAAAGGTAATAGTGACTAGGATATAAAGACTACCCACAGAATGGTAGAAACTATTCAAACAATACCCATCAGATATGGGGTTAATATCTAAAATATAAAAGGCACTGACAAACTAAACAAGAAAAACAGGAAACACATATAAAAGATTAAGATAGAAACAGGCTTAGAATAAAAAGATGTAAATCAAATATGCAAGCCACTGAAAAAAAAATTAAAAAGCTAGAACAGCCATACCGTATTTTCTGGCATATAAGACTACTGGGAGTATAAGACGGCCCCCTAATTTTACAGTCAAAATACAGGTTTAGGCCTATATCCACTGTATAAGACAAAACCTTCCTGTGCTGCAACTGTATGTACCACAGTGAACCAATCACAACAAGCAAAGGTTCAAAGGTTCTACTGTAATAGACTTCCTCTCTGACTCTGGCCAATCTGAGCAGGCTTTTTACAGTGTAGATTTGGGTCCAGACATTGTCTAATTTGCGTGCCTAAAAAGCCTGCTTGGATTGGCTGAGCTAGAGAGGCGGTCCGAGCAGCCTTGCAGTGATTGGTGCAGAACAGTGTCTAATTTGCATGCATAAAAAGCCTGCTTGGATTGGCTGAGTTAGAGAGGTGGTCCGAGCAGCCTTGCAGTGATTGGTGCAGAACAGTGTCTAATTTGCATGCATAAAAGCCCGCTTGGATTGGCTGAGTTAGGTGGTCAGAGCAGCCTTGCAGTGATTGGTGCAGGATGGAGTTGGAAAATTCCGTTTGTGGCAATATTCAAATGATTTTCGTTTAGCGGCATATCAAAAAGTTTTTGGAATATACTTGGCGTATAAAAGGGCCCCCGATTTTTGGTTGACTTTTTTTTTTTTTTTCAAAAGTTGTATTATGGGGCCGGAGAGATAGCACAGCGGTGGAGCGTTTGCCTTGCATGCAGAGGATGGTGGTTCGAATCCGATTTCTGATCTTAGAACCAGGAGTAACCCCTGAGTGCTGCTGGGTGTCACACACACACACACACACACACACACACACACACACACACACACTCACACACACTCACACACACAAAACAAAATAAATAAATAAAATAAAGAACAGAAATGGCCTTCTTTAAAAAAAAAAAAGTCGTTTTATATGCCAGAAAATACGATACTTATATCAGACCAAATTGAATTCAAACTCAAGAAAGTGCAGAGAGCCAAAGACGGGCACTACTTATTGACTAGGAGAATATTAGACCAAGAAGTATGTACTCTGATCAACATTTATGCACCAAATGTATAGTCAGAAAAATATATCAGGCTTTTAAACCTGGAGAAACATATGGACTGAAATGTGATTTTAGTGGGAGATTTCAACATACCATTATCACCTCCAGACAGATCCTCCACTAGACAGACACTAGGAAAAGATAAAAGAGCCCTAAATGAAAAACTAGAAGAACTAGGACTATTAACTTACAAAGGGCCCTCTATCCACAGAAAACTGAATACATATTTTTCTCAAGTGCACATAAAACCATTTATAGGATAGACCAGGCCTTAGGACTCAAATTTAACTTACATAAAATCACAAATATAAGAATTCTACCAAGCACCCTCTCAGACCACAATGCAATAGAGATCAAGAATGACTGTAAAAAGATGTGGAGTAAATCCAACACTTAGAGACTAGACAACATGCGGCTCAACAACAACTGGATCAGCGAGGATATCAAAGAAGAACTAAAAAGACAATAAATAATAAAAACCAGAGCAGAAATAAACAACATAGAAACAAAGAAAACAATACAGAGTATCAATGAGACTGGAGCTGGTTTTTCGAAAGAATAAGCAAGATAGACAAACCTCTGGCAAGACTCACCAAGAAAAAAAGGGGAAATACCCAAATAATTGGGTTCACAAATGAAAAGTGAGAGATTACAGCAGAACCTCAAGTAATCCAAGACATCATGAGAGATAATTAGAGGACCTAGAATAAATAGACAGATTCCTGGAAATTTTCCCCTGAGATTTAATAAGGAGAAAATAGAAAGCCTAAACAGGCCAATCACATCTAAGGGAATTTAAACAGTAATTCAGAAACTCCCTAAGAAGTAAAATTCCAGGACCATATGGTTTTAAAGGAGAATTCTAACAAATATTCAGAGAAAAGTACTACCTTTGATCTTCAGGCTCTTTCAAAATATTAAAAAGATAGGAATCCTCCCTAATTTCTTCTATGATGCTCACATCATGCTCATTTCCAAAGCTGACAAAGATACCATCAAGAAAGAAAACTATAGACCTATCTTATTAATGAACATGGATGCAAAAATCTTTAACAAAATCTTAGCAAACCAAATCCAATGATACATCAAAAAGATTATAACCATGACCATGTTGGTTTTAACCTAGGGATGCAAGGATAGTTCAACATATGCAAATCAATCAACATCAAACATCACATTAACAAAAAGCAAGAAAAAAAACCACTTGATCATATCAATAAACTCAGAGAAGGCATTTGACAAAATCCAACACCCATTCACGATGAAAAGACTCACCAAAATAGGGTTGGAAGGAATCTTCTTCAAAATAGTTATAGCAGTATATAAAAAGCCCACAGCCAACATTATTCTTAATGATAAAAAACTAAGAGCACTTCCACCAAGGTCAGGCACCAGGCAAGGCTCTCCACTGTCTCCACTCGTGTTCAACATAGTTTTAGAAATTGTAGGAATAGCAAACTGACAAGAGAAGGGAATCAAAGGAATTCGAATGGGGAAAGAGGAAGTCAAACGATCTCTATATGCAGATGACATGATGATATACATAGAAAACCCTAAAGAGTCCACAATAAACCAACACAGTAAAGTGGCCAACTACAAAGTCAATACACAAAAGACAGTTCCATTCCTTCATATAAATAATAAAGCAGAGGAAAAATATATACCATTTTAAATAGTATATAAAAATATCAAGTACCTAGGAATCAACCAAACAAGAGAGGTAAAAGACCTATACCATGAAAACTTCAAAACACTTCAGAAAGAAGTCTAAGAGGACCTAATAAATTGGAAGAACATATTATGCTGCTGGATAGGATGAATCAACGTCATCAAAATGACCAAGATGGTCATTTAAACTACTATATAGATTCAATGCAATATCTATCCAAATTCAGACATTTTTAAGGACTTAGAACAATAAATAATAAAATTGTTGAATGGTCTACAGTGACAGTGATGATTTGGAACTGGTCACTCTGGATAAGAACTGTATGCTGAAAGGAGATAAAGAGATATTCATAGTACCCCTTAATTAGCAGTCGTGTAAACCATAGTGTCAAAGAATAAGAGACAAAGTATTAAATTACTTGCCTCAGAGGCAGGTTTGGGAGGGTGGATGAGAGAGAAACTGGGAAAACCAGTGGCAGGAGATGTGTATTGTACTGCAAATCGAAGTGTCTAAAAGTAAAAAAAAAGAAAAAAAAGAAAAGAAAAAGAAAAAGTGAGAGAGAAAGATATATATAAAATGTATGCCCCAGAGACAGGAATGGGGTGGGGGGACATTGGGGAGGACAGAGAAAAACTGGTGGCAGGAAATGTGAGCTGGTGAAGTTTGTACATTGTATAGTTGTAACTCAATCATAAACTTTATCTGTAAAATAAAACTGTATTCTGAACAACTATATATCCACAGTGTTTAAATAATAATAAAATGTATATATAAAATAAAAAGTCAAATATGAAAAATGAAGTATCATCAAATTGCAAATAAATACAACACAACAGATATCAGTTTCTACCCCATTCTCTTTATATTTGCTCCGTGTGCTTCTATTAAGTTGTTAAATATGTTGTATAATTGAAATTTATCCGTATGGTCTGTAAACATTAGGTATAATGCATCATTAAACATATATCAATGTAAATTTATAAAATTCAAAATAAAATGTGGGATTCAATGGATTGAATGAGTATATATTTAATGGGTAGTATATTACATATGTAATATAGTACTTAAAATCACAATTTGTGTACAGTATATGATGTTTATTATTATTATAGTAAAACATCTTAAAGCTATATTAATGAATGAAAGTGCTATAATAACTTAAGAAATGTTACAATTTTGTCATTATATTTGATCAGTATTAGAAGGTAGCTATTATTTATTAGGCAATAATAGTAAATAATTGTTAGTGGTGTTTTACAAGGAGCTGGGAAGAGAGATATTTGCAAATCTTGAAACATTATCATTTGCTGGGCCAGCACTATAACGCAGCAGTAGGGCATTTGCATTGCGTGTGACTGACCCATGACAGATGTGGGGTATTTTTTTTTTGTTCTGTTTTGTTTTGTTTTGGGGGGAGTCATACCCGGCAGCACTCAGGAGTTACTCCTGGGTCTATGCTTAGAAATCGCTCCTGGCAGGCTCAGAGGACCATATGGGATGCCTGGATTCAAACCACTGACCTTCTGCATGAAAGGCAAATGCCTTATCTCCATGCTATATCCCAGCATCCCATATGGTTCCCCAAACCAGGAGCAATTTCTGAGTGCATAGCCAGGAGTAACCCCTGAGTTTCACCTAGTGTGACCCTACCAAAAAAACATCATTTTGGGGACTGGGTTTGAATTCCAGCATCCCATATGGTCCCCAGAGTGCAGAGCCAGAAGTAAGCCCTGAGTATCACTGGATGTGTTCCCCAAGCCAAAAAAAACAATAGTATTATGTTAGAATACTGTGTAAGTAAATGAAAGTAGGAGACTTAATGTCACAAACAAATACCCAAAATGAACTCACCTATGCTTAAGCACACATTCAATACTAGACAACATCTAAGCCAAAAGGAGATGGAATCATTATAGGACAGAAAACAGTAACAATATTTAGTGTAGGTCAGTGAGTGTTCATTTCATTTTTCATGGTGTTTTGTTTAGTTTTCACTATAATTCATGTGCAGAAAACGTCCTGCTGTGCTGAAGTCTCAGATTACTGAATGTGTGTACATACTAACTAGTGGTCCTGAGAAACCCAAAGAATACCTGGCCTTGTCGATTACTCACAGAGTTATACAGTCATTCAAGAAAATCCAGGAGTCAGCAATGTTCAAAGGGCTAGACATATGTGGGTTGGGTTAAAGAATTAGCTTCTTGCAATAAAGATCAAAGACTAACAACTATGTGCAAAGCAGCAGGTGGAAACGAAATGTTCTAGGAGTCTTTGGCTTCCAGGTGGACAGGTTTAGGGCAAAGAGGTAGCACAGTAGATAAGGTAGCTTGCTGGAAGGGTTCATCGAGAAGTATTCAATTCAATTCAATTCAATTCAATTCAATTCAATTCACAGGTATTCAATTCTTCTAGAACTAAATTTTCTCTCACCCACCAGTTGTGGCTGTCAATAGTCTCAAGTTTCATTTAGAACTTTGTACGCCACAATTAGATGAGATGATTTTAAAATTCAAATCTTTACACAGTTCTAAAGTAGATGAAAAGTTAAAAAAATATGAATGAGTATCTTCTAAAATTAAATTAGAATACAATAAAAATTTATCAGCCAATCTGAATGTATGAAATTGACAAGAGTTAGGTTTATAATGATTATCTTGTTTTTGTCCAACCTGAACTCTCAAGACAAAGCTGATCTATAAGTGATCTTTTTCAATTAGAACATCTGGAAAATTGTTGTCTTGTTTCTTGATTTTATGCAATTTTCAACTTTCTCTTTTCTCCCCTCAGAAAATGGAGTACTTTCACAAATATGTCAGATATGTAACATAACATTTATATGTATTAGTACTATAATGCTTTAGTTTTAAGACAAGAAAGATATTAATAAGGTAAGCTAAATACTCTGATTGACAGCAGGTAGGAAGGCAATGTAAAAATAAGCATTCCCCAAATCTAAAGCAAAAAATATGCTCAAACATTTGTTTTCAAGTGGAAGAAGTATCTAGGAAAAATAAAATCATACTCCAAGCTCCAGATTTTTATTATAATTTAATAACTTAGAGAATGGAGCATTTAGCAAATGTATGTTCTTAGGAACAAAAAATTTATACTGAACTAATCAAATTTCTTCTCATGGTAGAATGATGGTCTTTGTATGAAGACAAAATCAAGCAATGACATATTACTAATTCCCAATACTCATGTTTTTCCTCACACAGCATGATTGTTTCTAACCAGTTTTCAATATATATAAATATAAATATAAATATAAATATATATATATATATACATATATTGCCTTACATTGATGAAGAGCTGACAGGCTAAATACACACATTAACCATCAGAGACTGTGTATGAATTTTTAGGACAGAGGTTATTGAATGGACTCTGCATGAAAAATATTTGTTACACAATTACATGTCCTCTTTGTCCCTCTTTTATAGTAAAACAATAAGTTTAATGGGATCAAGATAGTTTTATGCAGTTTTTACCTGAGAATCTGTCACCTTGACCCTCCCTATGTGATTCTTTAAGATCTTTTCTAGCTTTCCTAAATACTGTCCCATTTATATGCTTCAATGTCAGTGAATATTATATTCAAACTGGTTCGTGTAAATTTGACATTCAGGTAAATAGTTAATTTTTTGAGAACTATTGTAATCACTGTCATCATAAACTATTTATATTATTCATTGATTCAAAATTAAAAATATTCTATCTCTTTGGACAAGAGAATAGTATCAAACATATGTATGTAATTTGCAAATATTACAACAGAAGTCTTAAATCCGGAAAATTAGCAGAAGAAATCTAAAGTACTTGTAGCCTTTTGAAGAACAAGGATTATTATTTCTAGTATTTTCTAACATGCCATTTATTAATTTGAGTAACTAATTTGTGCAATGCCTAGAGAGAATGAAAGAAAAATCAGCAATTTTCACATAGAAGCAACTTGCAAAGGAGCAACTTGTAATTTTCAGGAAAGGTTAAAAGTAAGTGCATGGTAAAAAAAAAAAATACTAAGATCTTGATCGTGGGGATCATAGTTAAAGAACTTAGGAAAAGTCATTCGTTCCCTTCACATATTGCCTGTTCTCATTTGTAACATGAAAAGTAGAACATAATGTGTCCTACATATGTGACTTAAGTTTAATTGAAATTCTTAGATAAAGACTATTTATCTTGTTTTTTGTTTTTGTTTTAAATCAAAATATACTTGTTCCAAAATTAGTTGTAACATTTTGACATGACCAAAACCTGGTATAGCTATCCTTGTGGATCATACTGCCTGGCTGCAAATAGATTGACATAACTTTGATCCACCGTTGGCCTCATACAACTCCATTCCATTTATAATATTTTAAATTAATACCAAAGAGCCCTCGGATTCTTTAGAACTTAACTTAATTGGAAGGAAAAGTATGGTATTAGAAAATTCCTGAACTCCCCGCTGAACTTTAAAGCTTGATTAGCATTAGGAGGGAAACATTCAGATTCCTTTGTATTAACATATGATCTTTATACTGTGGTTTTCTGACAATTGGCTAATTGTGTATTCAGCTGAGCACCATTCAAAGCAATTGACTCCTTGGGTTCAGCAAGTTGAAGGTGAAGTTAGTGGATGCAAACCATCACAGGTGTGGAAATTAATAATGAAAGCAAACCCAGAAGAAATGGAGTCTCTGATACATTGAGTCCTGAGAGTTTTCTTGGCAATCAAAACCAAAAAGAAAAAAAAAAAAAAAGAAATGACTTTAACAGCAAAGATTAACAAATGCTTAAAATCACATTAATGTTAACGGTTATCTTTTCCCAGGGCCACTGCTGATGTGATAATGGATCATTGCTTTTCACATTTCTATAAAATGTTGGATAATTTTGCTCAATTCTTACAATTGAGTTCCTCCCACCCAATGAGGTGACAAAGAATTCCTGACACAACATAGATATGTGTTAGCAGTTCCAAATGACAGCTCTGTTAAATTGCTATCTCCTAGGTCCCAGAAAACAGCAGTCAAGATTATTACACATATAACACTGAGAAGTTTCTACTTTTCTTATTCTATTCACAGAATTCAGAGCACAAAGTATGAAGTTTAAAGAAAACTTTAGAAAATTATCAATTGTAAGTCAAACACTAGCAAAGTTATTTTTCTCTTTTTATTAAAGTTAATAATAAAATAGTAGAATAGGTTAATATACCATAACTATTTAAAATAATTTATTATAACATGATTTACTAACTAAATGCCTATGGTATAATTTATCAGTGCAGAAAAGGTTAGCCTACACTATGGATTCCTGAGCATACAAATGACTGTAGTAATCAACACACCAAAAGGAAGTCAAGAACTAGTAGATCATAAAAAATAAGTAGGAAAATAAATGCCATAATGCTATAATCACCTTTTAATTATATATTCTCTATACCTTTTTATTAAAATGCAGTCATAGCCTTCAAAATAATAAAGCTCAGCTGAATTACTTAATTATTCAGAAATGATACTGCTTAAAATGTCTAAGTCCTAGGTCTAACCTCCAAAGTGACTAATCAGAGTTAATTGATTTTAAATTATTTAACGAATGAGTGACTCTTGTGTTCTACTTTAACTCATGTTTTGTGAGTTTATTATTATAAATAAATTTATTCTATAAATTTATAATCATTAATGCATTTAATTTAAAAATACTAATCGTAATAATAATAAATAAATATCACCGTAAGGATGTTAATAGTTAAGCATACTCATAAAAATTAGTAGAAAAATAAATGCCATAATACCACAATCACCTTTTAATCGTGCATTCTCTATCACATTTTATTAAAATTCAGTCATGTCTTTCTTTTTTATTTATTTTCTTTGGTTATTTTTGGGCCACACCAGTGATATTCAGGGCTTAGTCTTGGCTATGAGCTCAGAAATCGCTCCTGACTTGGGATGCCGGGGGATTGAACCGTGGTCCATCCTAGGCTAGATCCGGCAAAGCAGATGCCTTACCGCTCTGTGCCACCACTCTGGCCCCAAAATTCAGTCAAATCTTTCAAGTACTAAAGCTCAGATGAATTGCTTAAAATAATTATACAGAATATTTATTTATAATTATTTATAAATTATTTTAAACTTTTATTTATTAAACTATATAAATATAATTTAAATTCTAATTTCTATCTCATACATACAGCAATATTTTTGTAGGATGTTATATTTGACCCTAATAGTTCCAGTCACAGGTTACTCTCCTGTTAAATCCACTTGAATAGTATTTGAGCTTTCTTTACTTTACTTTCATCTCCTGTGATCCCCAGACAGTGGGGCTGTTTAGGGTCATAAATAATATATAATATTATAATAAATACTATATTATAAGTTGTATATAATTATATATTAAATTTATAATACATAATAATTTATAATCTAAACATATTTAAATAGGGACTTCATGATTACTATTTTCTTCTCTTCCTTTTTTTATAAATAACATTGTGCTATGGATCAACTTTTCTTTGTTTTTTCAGAAAGCAAGAAATAAAACTCTATATGAAATGTAGCAATTTTCAAGAAATGTCTTTGTCCTGACTATTTTGCACTGATATTGCTGCATAATAGAAGAAAAGGGGAGGGTATATAGAAATTGACTATTTTCATAATGTTTTAAGTATAGTATTTCATGAGCCAGAGTCTACTCACAATCTATTTTTCCTCTTCTTGGTCTTTGTTATGCACATTTATTATTGGTCTAGTCAAAGGAAAAATAGATGAGGGACTGGAGAGATAGAACAGCAGGTAGGGCAGTTGAACCTAAGTCCTAGGACAACCTAGGTTCAATCCCTGGCATTTTATATGGTTACTCCAGGCTTAGAAGTAAGCACAATAGTTGAGGAGGAAATCATAGCTAGCTAATGGCCCCAAACCAAAGAACAAATAAAATACAAGAAAACAAAAAGGCAGATGAGACAGAAATCACCTGAAAATATTCCCTAAAATATTTAATGGGAGCACTACATTGGCACCAGTATAAAACTATAGTAGGCTCTAGGCACTAGAAGATTTAAAAATAAAATCTTCAGTTATAGGACAAGAAACCTAAAAGATGGTTCAATGGCTGAAAAATGCTTGTTTAAGACATGTATAGGCAATTAGTTCAAGTCCTAAGGCTGTCCTCTCACACATTGTAGGATTCTGAAAGGACTCACTGACTGAGGATCCCAGAACCAGGAGAGAAAAGAAAATGACCCATGCAATGCAATTTAAATAGACTTAACAGAGGAGCAAGATATGACCAGAACTATTAACTTCAGCAATAATGTCCTTAAAAATTTGCTGTATATGAAAGAGAAAGTGGGAATTAAAAGGAGAATCATGGACGAAAAGACTGTAAATCAGAAACATTGTTCTCTACTATGAGACTATGAAATCATGTAATTTTCTAAGACTTAGATGGAATTGGAGAATATTGTGCTAAGGGAAGTAAATGAGAAAATGAACAAGTACCTGATGATCTCACCAATCTATTGTATATAGAGTAAGAGAAAAAGGAATGCAAGGTATCAAAGGATGATACTTATTGTACCCTGCACCCCTATGATAGAAATGATAAGGATAGGGAAGTCAAGATATCAAAGGAGGAAGTAAGAAGTTGTGGAGGGAAGTTATAGAATCGGTGCTTGGGAAATTCAGTACATCAGAAATATGCGGTAGTGATATACATAACCCAGTAACACAGAGTCAATAACCTTATAAACAGGAAACCCAAACTAAAACCATTACACTTAAAAATGTGCCTGTAAAGAGGACAGGTTGGAGAGTGTGGACTTGGGAACATTGTTGTATGGAGGTTAACAATGATGATGAGATGGGTGTTGAAAATCACATGCCTGAAGCAATATTATGAATGATTTTATAATGTAATATAATATGATACTGTAAGATATAATAATATAACACAATACAATACAATTATATAATAAATATAGTGATGTAATGTAATATAATAATATAATATAATAAATATAATATTATATTATATTACATAATATTATATTATATTATATTTAAAAAACCGTGTTCTCTGGAAGCCCCCCAGTTTCAAAGGATTTGAGATCAATCATTGGATGGTGCGAGAATGATTAGTATAAGAGCTGATAAGAAGCTGAAGAAGTAAGCCCATAGGGCCGAAGATTAAGGAGTCCTACAGATCACATCAATGACTAAACATCTTGAGCTTCAATTAAAGCAAAGGGCATGACCTACCAAACTTGAAATTGGGAAGTTGCGAATCACCCCACACGACTGACTCAACAATGAATGAAGGCTTTGTAATGCTAATGAGTGATCTAAATTAGCAAGATGGAGCAATATTCTCAGGGATTTCAAAGGAAGCCAGGTACCTCCGTTGAAGCAGCAGCTTTGGCTTCCGTGTTTCATGGCATTTCTTTTGGCTCTAGGAAAACTAAGCTTCCTTGAGTTCTTTCATCCCCCTAAATGACTTAAAAATTCACTCAATAAATAATTGAGGATGATGGGCTGGAACAATTCGAACAACTATTATTTAGTGGCAAGTTCATTTACTCGGTGAATAGAAATGCTTAATAAAGAAGATTACAGGACTAAATATAGACCTGGCACCTAGAAATATGCGGTTAATAAGCTGTGTTCAGAATATGGATAACAGTAATAATTGAAGGACTTCCTTGATTTAACATGCAGCGTGTCTTGAGGCTAAGCAGTCCATCTTTTCCTACGAATAGAGGATAGAAATAAGCTGAGGCAGAATGAACAAGATTTCCTATGCTTTAAAACAATGCAGATTGCTACAATTTCTAAAGAAACGCCATTCCTATCTATTTATTTTTTATTCAATAGTAGGCATTTAATTTTTCAAGACCAAACCCACAACCAGGTTCACCTCCTCAGCAGTACTCCCTACTTCATCATTCCCCAATCGGAGACCCCCTCTTACAACCCCTGTATTATTTTTCTTTAATCTTCTTAGCTCAAGATTATTCATATTTGTAAGTGATTCTGTCCTTAGTGTAAAGCTAGCGTTACATAAGTCATAATAGTATTATCTGGGCAATAAAATAAAGTGGGCTTGGGTTTATGATTTTGTTAAAATTTTTACAAAGTTTTAATGGTTGATGCTCATTTTTCTTAATGGATGTATTTCTTCTCATTAAATTACCATTAGTGTCTGTTCTCTTTGGTGCATAGACTGACCATATGCCCCTAGAATTGAAATATAAATTCTGCATGCATTCAAAAGATATGTATTTACTTTGTATTTACTCTGACTCAGATTTGTCTTGATTTAAAATAAGAATACCCTCTATGTATGTCTTCTTTATGCAGTCATCTTTTTTTAGTCTTTTTTTTTTAAATGTGCTATCTTTCTTTGAAGAGTATGGAATTATGAATTGCCTGAAAATGTCCAAGGTCACATATTTGTTTTAACAGACAGAAGTCTGGTAAGGAAATGATATCATCCTAACTTAATCCCCTCATCTTAATGTAATTTTGTGGGAAATGACATTTTTTAAAATCTAGTGGTTATGTATACAGAACAGAAATTTCAGTATGCACCATTCCTTTCACTTCTAACTTTATTTATTTATTTTTATTTAGTTTTTGGGCCACACCTTGTGACACTCAGGGGTTACTCCTGGCTATGTGCTTAGTATCACTCCTGGTTTGGGGGACCATATAGGACATCGGGAGTTTCATCCTGCCGCATGCAAGGCAAACGCCCTACCACTGCAGGATCACTCTAGCACTCATAGCTTTACTAATATTTATGTTTTAATAATACAGTCACTGAGCTAAAGTTTCCTAATTTAGGAACCATGGTTTTGTTAGGGTCCAGAGTCAAAGGATGAGACTACACAACTGGAGTAAAGCTGAATACTTTAATCTGTCTCTAGAAGATGAACCCTGTCTAAGGTCATCAAGAGGATTATATAGGAAAGGTATATAGGGAAGTTCTAACTTTCTGATGAATTTAAAATGATTGGCTATAATCTATTGGGGGGGGTGACACCCGGTGGCACTCAGGAGTTAATCCTGGCTTTGCGCTCAGAAATTGTTCCTGGCAGGCTCTGGGGACCATATGGAATGCTAGGATTCAAACCACCGTTTGACTGCATGTAAGAGAAATGCCCTACCACTGTGCTATCTCTCCGCCCCAATTGGTCATTATTTAGGGGTATCTTCCTACTTGAACTGCTCCCTTGTGTCCTTCCCTAATAAGCTACCTGATATGTCCTGTTTGCTTGGAGTGGTATTAATGGGAATCGGCTTGAGGAAACCTAGTATATGGCATACACCAGGTGATCCTTACAAAATGGTGTAGTTCTTTGTTCAGAACCTAAAAGAGCCTGCTATGTGGGCCTTACAAAATGGCATTCCTTCTTGTTCAGAACCTAGGGCCCCATGGTTTATCATACTGTTGATAGTGGCACAAAAGTTTGAGGGGAAAATCTTAACTGAGAAAACCTGAAAAAGGACTTTGAAGAAATTCATTTAGAGTGAACCTGAAATTTCTTAGCAGAGGGGTCTTTGTCATCACTGCAAATATATATTTCTTATTCTGACTACCATCACACATTATATAATACATGGTCAACTGGTAAAAACTTATCCCCAAGAGAAAATGTGAAGAAATGCCTATTGTATAATCTCTGAAAAAGAAAGAAAAATAATTGACTGTGCTTTATACATTTGGACCTGCAGGGCAATGTCTCTGTAACTCAAGTTTACTTATGAATTTACATATTGTCTTTCTGTCATGAGGCACCTCCCTGAGTTCTTTCTGTTTCACCCTGTTACCATTAACACATAAACAATCTTCAGGCTTTAGTGTAATCACATTCCTTCAGTGCAGTTTTCTTGACATCCTCAGTTTAAATGGACCTAATGTGTGTGCTATCATAAACAGTATTCTAAACTATGATGATATATTGTGCATTAGAGGGAATTTGTTGAACAATATAAAAACCACAGTGCCTCCATGGAGATCTAGAAGCAGATTTTTTTAATATAATTTTTATTTTGATCATAGTGGCTTACATATTGTTGACAATAATATTTTAGGTACATATTTACATAAAATCAGGGGGGATTCCCATCCCCAAATTGTCCTCCCTACTCCCCCGTTTCTGTCTTACCTCCCATTTCCTCTTCCCTCACCCCCAGGGCGGCTAGAATATGTGGTCCCCTCTGTCTCTAACCAACTACTTAGTAGTCTTGCATCAGTTTGGTCTTGATGCCTCCCTTATTTCCCCCTCTAAGTAGGGGCAGGGGTAGCTAGTTCAAGTTGCGTGGTTTTGCCTGAAAAAGAGAAAATAAATAAACCGGGGTAAGAGTTTAATACCCCGAAAATGGGCAGAATCCTTCTAGAGGTTCTCATCATCGATTTGGGAAATGAAGGAGAAAAAGAAGTTGAAACACTCCACCAGTACCAAAAGAAGTGTCAAATATCCAGTGAGGACTCCAGCTATAACGATAAGCACCACAAAAAAACAGATAAAAAATAAACCAAAACAAACTAAAAACAAACACAAACAAACAAAAAACACGCCGTGGTCTTGAAATAAGAAACATGGCGTAGCACATAACGAAAGAAAAGAAAGGAAGAGAAAGAAAAGAAAGAAAAAAAAAAAAAAGAATAATTGGGGCCAACAATTTCAATAATCGCATCCAAACTGAGGAATCGACCAAAATAGCTAGGTAAATAAAAATAATAATAACAATAATAAATGAAGGTAAGATATATATATATATATATATATACATAACCAAGGTTTTGTGTTTTTTGTATTTTTTTTTCCCTCCTGCCCTGGCACAGTAAATATTGGGGTCATTCGAAAAGGAATTCACTTGCCCTATAAGATATGGGGTTTCTCCGTCCTTGGAGTATACTGTCATGGAATCAGCTCTAGTCTTTGCTCAGGATCATTACTCTCCAGGTTGTGGTTTTTTTTTTTTTTTTTTTTTTTTTTTGGTGTGTGGAAAGCTTCTGCTCTGTCCAGTGTGATACCGTCAGAGCTCTGTGTTTAGCAGTCCCAGTATCTGTACATATCCTGAGGTGGGACTTATGGTGAAGTCAGTCTTTGTGAATCTGGAGGTTCTGTTACCTCAGTGCCATTTTAATCCATCTTCTGTGGTTGGTGATCTTGGTCTTTGCGCTGAACCTAGGAAGGCATCTAGGATAGCGTCTTTCTTTGTTCTTCCAGAAGCCCCTTTCCATTACAATTGTCTCTGCCGGACCTTTGGGACTGGGGATCATGCTTATTGTGCAGGTCTTAGTTCAAACCCTAGACTAGGGCTTTTTTATTGGTCCCAAGATGTATACAGTCTGGTCGTGGTTCTAGTATCCAGTCATCTGTAAATCACGATCTTGGCTTTTGGACCTACCAAAGGGTGCCACGTCTTCTGGTTTTGTCTTGTCGTTAGCTGGTGAGGTAGGCTAAACTGCTCTAAGGTCAAGTTGTTCACATTTTCCTCATTGTCGAGATATCATGTTAGAGCTGGCCCTTGTTGTTGACCCTGCAGTAATAAGGCTGTCCCAGATGGAGATTGTTTCTTACAGCTGTTGTGAGGAGCTGTGCCGTTTCTATGTCTGGGATCCAGGGTTCAAGGCTGGTTGAATGGTATCTAATCACCTGAGGTCTAAGTTGATTCCACATGACATATTTTCAAGGTAGGAGATAACCCTGTATTGTAAACAACTATGAGTTCCTATCTCTAGTAGATAAGAGCTCTTTTTTTTTTTTTTTTTTTTTACTATGTAAGATTTCCCCTTTATTTAGTGTGCCTTTGCAGGGGGAAGTGGTGCTCCATTATATGTCGGAGTATTTGGGGTGGACAGAGTGAGTAACAGAGATAGGTCACATACCCAAAGACGATTAAAAAAAAAAAAAAAAAAGGAAATAAAAGTGTATGTGCCCACAAATGTATATGTAAGGCAAACATTTAAATAAATAAGTTAATTAAAAAAATATAAAAAAATTAAAATGAGTTAGCGAAGTTTTTAAAGGACCAATGTGGTGCAAAAGACTACTTTGCATTTGGGAGAGAACAGGTAAAGAGTTGGTGTATTACAGGTCTTATGCCTATGTTGGAAGTACAGTTTTCCCATTGTCTTTTGGATTTTTCTTGTGGTGTGTGGGTTCCCAGGCATCTTCCAATCACACCCCCTGCCCCCCTTCAGATTGGTAAAAATTTGCAGCTGGGAGGTCTTGGAAGAGTTCTTGCATTGGGGATACTATTGGACCTAAGTCCGGTTTCAAGAAACAGTCCATATTAGGGGGAGTTGGTAGGGAGGGTCTCACAGCATGTGTCCACAGGGGAGTTGGCTGTCTTTTCTTGCAGGAGACGATGTGTGGGTTCGGTTGGGTGTCCCCTCGCCTGGGTGCTGGGTACTGGTTCATTGGGTAGGAGGTCGATCTTGATGCCTAAAAGATTAAGGACTGAGGGTGGAGAGTTTTAATATGGTGGGAGATCTGGATGGGATTGAGGGGTGAAGGGATAGTTGGATTTCCGGGGGGGAGAAAGGGGAAGATATATGGGAGGGGTATGAAGGAAGAGAAAAGAGAAAATACCGTAGAAAGGGAGAAGAGAAAGGGAAAAAAGTAAAGAGAAGAGTAGAAGAGAAAAAGAAAAGAGAAAAAAAAAATAGAGAGAAGAAAGGAGAGAATAGCAAGGGAATGCTGGTTTGGTTGAATGTGTTCGATGACTAGAGCCTGTAGTTTAGGTCTGTACATCGCAGGTACTTCTTTGGTGGTCTGACTGGTCACGTGCTTCGATTCCTAAAAGAAGGTTTAACCTAGAGATAAAGTGAATGTTAAAGAGTTTTCTCGTGGCCGTCTCATAGTGCAAGCAAGGTATGGTATCTCGTGTGGTATCCCGAGTTGCCATCTTAGTTTGTCCGCCCTTTGTATCTAAGGGCGCCTGTGGAAAGAAAAGCTGAGAGGTTAATTTTAAAATATAGTAATGTAAAGGGATTAAAACGTAGTGTTATGGTATGTTGCCATTGCATTACGTGATTTCCCGCGGTGTTCTATACTTGTGTTCCTGTTTACGATCTCTAAGGGATTATTGTGGGCCTTTGTTGTAGGAGTCTGGTTACATACCTGTTCTCTCCATGTTGCTGTTTCTGTTGTTGCTATTTTCTTTGTGGTATAATGTGCAGTCAAGAGTTTGCATTGTTCCTTTTTCATGTATTTTGGACACTGCTCCCACGTATATGTTGACTATTACAGTGATCGGAGTTTCTACCCTGTTAAACCCTGTTATATGATTGTTAGGTATTAGTTGTGTATAAAATATATGTTCTAGGTGTTTCAGAATAGTGCTACCATTCTGTGTTTATCTTTTGTCTTCTGGCTTACTTCGTTTAACATAACATGATCTAGGTCCATCCACGTTGCTGCAAAGTCTGTGATTGTATCATTTCTAACTGCCATGTAATATTCCATTGTGTATATGTACCACATCTTAATGATCCATTCATCCGTTGTTGGACACCTAGGTTGGTTCCAAGATTTGGCTATTATACTGAGTGCTGCGATAAATAGTGGGGTGCATATGTATTTTGGAATGAATGTCCTTCCATCTTGTGGGTATATTCCTAGGAGGGCAATTGCTGGGTCAAATGGCAGCTCAATTCTGAGTTCTTTGAGCACTCTCCAGACTTTCCTCCATAGGTGTTGGACTAGGGGACATTCCCACCAGCAGTGGATGAGAGTTTCTTTCATACCGCATCCCCGCCAACAAAGGTTGTTTCCATTATTTTTGATGTGGGCCATCCTCACTGGTGTAAGGTGGTATCTCATTGTTGTCTTGATTTGGATCTCCCTGATGATGAGTGAAGGTGAGCATGTTTTCATGTGTTTGTTGGCCATCCTTCTGTCTTCCTCAGAGAAGTGTCTATTCATTTCATCTCCCCATTTTTTTATAGCTTTGTTTGCTTTTGGGGGGCTCAGCTTTCTGAGTGCTTTGTATGTTCTAGATATCAGCCCTTTATCTGATATGTCGAGTGAAAAGATTTTTTCCCATTCTGTTAGCTGTCTTCTTGCGTTAAGCAGGGTTTCTTTTGCCATGCAGAAGCTTTTTAGTTTGATGTAGTCCCATTTGTTTATATTTGATGCTAACGTTCTTGCCATTGGTGCTCCATTCTCAAAGACCTTTTTGATATATAGGTCTTTGAGTGTTCTGCCTATTTTATTCTCAATAAACTTTATGGATTCGGGTCTGATTTCAAGGTCTTTGATCCACTTTGAGTTGATTTTTGTATAAGGAGTAAGGTATGGGTTGATTTTCACTTTCGTACATGTGGTTTTCCAGTTGTACCAACACCATTTGTTGAATAGGCTTTCTTTGTTCCATTTCAGATTCTTGCCTCTTTTATCAAATATTAGTTGGCTATATACCTGGGGGTTTATGTCTGGGAATTCTGTTCTGACCCACTGGTCTGATGTCCTGTCTCTGTTCCAGTACCATGCTGTTTTGATTACTATGGCTTTATAGTATAGTTTCAAGTTAGGTAAGGAGATGCCTCCCAGCTTCTTGTTTTTCAGTATTTGTTTGGCTATCCTGGGTCTTTTGTGGTTCCAGATGAATTTTGTGAATGCTTGTTCTAATTCTTTAAAGAATTGTGTCTGGATTTGGATAGGGATTGCATTAAATCTATATAGGAGTTTGGGTAGGATAGTCATTTTGATTATGTTAATTCTACCTATCCATGAGCATGGGATGTTCTTCCATTTCTTTAGATCATCTTCAGTTTCTTTCTGGAGTGTTTTGAAGTTTCCCTGGTATAGGTCTTTCACTTCTCTTGTAAGGTTGATTCCTAGATACTTGATATTTTTTGATACTATCTTAAATGGAATTGTATTTTTAATCTCTCTCTCCTCAACTTCATTGTTTGTATATAGAAACGCTACTGTCTTTTGTGTATTGACTTTGTAACCAGCCACTTTGCTGTATTGGTTAATTGTTTCTAGGAGTTTTACTGTGGACTCTTTAGGTTTTTCGATGTATATCATCATATCGTCGGCAAAGAGAGATAGCTTGTGTTCCTCTTTCCCAATTTGAATTCCTTTGATTTCCTTCTCTTGTCGGATTGCTATTGCTAGGACTTCTAAGGTTATATTGAATAAGAGTGGAGAGAGTGGACAGCCTTGCCTAGTTCCTGATCTTAGTGGGAATGCTTCTAGTTTCTCACCATTGAGTATAATGTTGGCTGTAGGCATTTCATAGATAGCTGTAACTATCTTGAGGAAGGTTCCTTCTAACCCTATTTTGCTGAGTGTCTTTAACATGAAAGGATGTTGGATTTTGTCAAATGCCTTCTCTGCATCGATTGATATGATCATGTGGTTTTTGTCTTTCATGTTGTTGATGTGGTGTATAATGTTGATTTATTTGCGTATGTTGAACCAACCTTGCATTCCTGGGATGAATCCCACTTGATCGTGATGTATGATCTTTTTGATGAAGTGCTGGATTCGGTTTGCTAATATTTTATTGAGTATCTTTGCATCTATGTTCATTAGTGAGATTGGTCTGTAGTTTTCTTTTTTGGTAGTGTCTTTGCCTTCTTTGGGAATGAGTGTGATATTAGCCTCATAAAAGGAGTTGGGGAGGATTCCTGTTTTTTCTATGGTTTGGAAGAGCCTATGGAAAAGTGGTAGTAACTCTTCTTGAAATGTTTGATAGAATTCACCTGTAAATCCATCTGGGCCTGGGCTTTTGTTCTTAGGGAGTTTTTTAATTACATCTTCAATTTCCTCTGAGGTGATTGGTCTGTTTAGGATTTCTAGATCTTCCTTTTCCAGTCTTGGAAGAGGGTGTTTTTCCAAGAATCTATCGATTTCTACTGGGTTCTCTAGCCTAGTTGAGTATAGTTGTTCATAATATGATCTCATGATATGTTGTATTTCTTGGGGTTCTGTTGTAATCTCTCCCCTTTCATTTGTGATCCTATTGATTTGGGTGTTTTCTCTCTTTTTTTTGGTGAGTTTTGCCAGTGGTTTGTCTATCTTGTTTATTTTTTCGAAAAACCAACTCCTGGTCTCATTGATTTTTTGTATTGTTTTCTTGGTTTCTATGTTGTTTATTTCTGCTCTGGTTTTTATTATTTCTTGCCTTCTGGATGTGGTTGGACTTCTCTGTTGCTGATGTTCCAATTCTTTGAGGTGATCTTTTAAACTGTTGGTTTTGTTATTTTCCTGATTCTTGACATAGGCCTGAATTGCTATGAGTTTCCCCCTAATTACTGCTTTTTCTGTGTCCCATAAATTTTGACATGTTGTCTCTTCATTGTCATTTGTCTCAAGGAATCTTTTTTATTTCTTCCTTGAGTTGTTCTTTGATCCAGCTGTTGTTGAGCAGCATGTTGTTTAATCTCCAGGTATTAGTTTTTCTCCATTGCTTCTTCTTGACCTCAATTTTGAGCTCTGTGGCATAGTGATCTGAGAGGGTACTTCTAATGATCCTTACCTTTGTGGTCTTATATAGGTTGGCTTTGTATCCTAATATATGGTCTATTCTGGAGAAGGTTCCATGTGGGCTTGAGAAGAATGTGTATTCTGCTTTCTGGGGGTGGAGGGCTCTATATAAGTCTATTAGCCCTAAATCTTCTAATTTTTCATTCAGAGCTCTTATTTCTTTGCTATTTTTCTGTTTGGTGGATCTGTCCAGTGGTGATAGTGGAGTATTGAGGTCCCCTGCTATTATCACATTTCCCTTCATGTGTTTCTCCAGGTTTGCCAGTAGTTGCCTCACATATTTTGCTGGCTCTACATTAGGTGCATAGATATTGACCAGGGTTAGTGTTTCTTGATCTAATGTTCCCCTGATCAGTAAGTAGTGACCCTCTTTGTCTCTGATCACTTTCTTGAGGTTGAATGCAATTTGGTCTGATATAAGAATTGCTGTCCCTGCTCTTTTTTGTTTTCCATTGGCCTGAATAATCACTTTCCATCCTTTTATTCTAAGCCTGTGCTTATCCTGCATCTGTAGGTGTGTTTCTTGCAGACAGCAGAAGTCCGGTTTATTTTTCCTAATCCAGTTCTCTACTATGTGTCTTTTAATTGGAGAGTTTAGTCCGTTAACGTTTAGGGAGATTATTGAGAGAGAGGATTGTTGTGTAGTTGTGTTGTGTAGGGTGGTTTTTGTTACAATCGGGGGTTTGGATTGTGTAATTCGTCTTTGAGTAAGTCGTTTAGGATCGGTTTTGTTTGCACAAATAGTTCAAATTCGTTCTTGTTTGAGAATGTTTTTAGTCTATCCTCCCATATGAATGTAAGTTTTGCTGGGTAATGGACCCTAGGTTGGAAATTTCTTTCATTCAGTCGTTTAAATATGTCATTCCATTGTCTTCTTGCTTGAATTATTTCAAATGGGAGATCTGGTTTGATTCTTATGTCCCTACCTTGGTACTTGAGGTTTCTTTTCTTCCTTATTGCTTTAAGGAGTTCTTCTTTCTCTTTGTTTTTTGCCAATTGGATTACCATGTGTCTTGGTGTTTGTTTATTGGGGTCTATCTTATTGGGAACTCTTTTTATTTCCTGTATTGGCATTGCAGTATCCTTCCAGAGGGTGGGGAAGTTCTCCGCTATTATCTCTCTGACTACTTGTTCTTCCCCTTTCCCTACTTCCTCCCCTTCTGGTATACCCACAATTCTTAGGTTGTTTCTTTTGTCCTTTTTCATTAGATACTGGACCTTTCCTTCCAGTGCTTTGCCTTTTATTTCTTTGTTGGTTTCTTGATCATTTTTTGTTTGCAGTTTTCCTTCGAGTTCTTCAATGTGTTTCTCCAATTCTGTGTTTCTGCTTGTAAGGCTTGTTACTTTGTCTGTTAATTCCTTCACTTCTTTTTGTATGGAATCTCTCATGTTCTTTAACATTTCTTCTTTAATTTGGCTGATTTGTTCATCCATAGATTTCTTATACTCGATAACTAGGGTTTCTCTAATTCCTTTTATTAATTCTTGCATTTCCTTCCTCATGGCTGCTTTTAGGTCTTCATCGCGTGTATCTGTGTATTTTGGTGGACTTGGAAGCTTGCAAGAGTTTGTCACCATATCTCCAGATATTAGTGATTTCCTTGATTTACGCATATTTCTTTGTATTTAATGGTGTGTTTTAGAGTGCTGTGCTTCTAATTTTCACCTGTTTTGATCCCCTGTGGTGTGGGAGTTGGTTCCCTCCCTGAGGGTGGTTCTAGAGGGACTTTTGGGTGAACTCGCTGAGGTTTTGATCCTCCTGTACTCTTTATGTGGCCTGGTTAGTTGTTTTCCTCTTTTGTTGGCAGCTAGTACTGGCCCTTTCCTGACCACAGTGGTGGGGGGCACTGTTTCTCCTCTCCTTTTTCTCCTCTCCTCTACTAGTTGGAAGTCAGTCTTCCTCTTTATTCCTGTCAGCAGGTGTAGTTCCGCTTCTGGCCACACTGGTTGCGGGCGCTGTTGAGCCTGACTCTCTGTTCCCTCCCTTATCTGGGGGTCAATGAAGCTCTGCTACTCCGAGTTACCCCGGAAGAAATTCCCCCAGTCAAGCCCTCCCGGTAGCTGCTCTCAGCCCTAGGGGGGGTCTCAGGTCCACTCTGGGGCTCGGGGCTAGGTTGCTCTAGGTTACCTAAAGGTCCAGGGGGCAGGCCCAAGCTCACCTAGTCTATTCGTCCCACCTGTCCCAGCTGGGCAGGTGACTCCGGCCCACTAGGTACTAGGGAATGTCCTCCCCAGTCTACGCTCGGGTCAGGTGGGATGAACTCTGGGGCCTGGAAGTTGAGGCAACGGGTGGTGTGGTCTCTGTGCCAACAAGCTGGCCTCTGCAGTCTATGGGGGGGGGGGGTCGCGCGCAGGGTGGCTGGCGGCTGCGGGTCGTCCACGTGTGAGCGCCCTAAAACAGTGCACTCACCATGGACGCCGGGGTTCCCTACTCCCCGTTGGCGCGGCTGGCCTCTGCAGTCTATGAGGGGGGGGTCGCGCGCAGGGTGGCTGGCGGCCGCGGGTCGTCCACGTGTGAGCGCCCTAAAACAGTGCACTCACCATGGACGCCGGGGTTCCCTACTCCCCTAGAAGCAGATTTTAACTAGAAGGATTTTATGCCTCTCTTTTTCTTTTTCTTTTTCTTTCTTTTTTTTTTTTTTTTTTTTTTTTTTGGTTTTTGGGTCACACCTGGCAGCACTCAGGGGTTATTCCTGGTCTATGCTCAGAAATCACTCCTGGCAGGCTCGGGGGACCATATGGGATGTCAGAATTCAAACCACCATCCTTCTGCATGCAAGGCAAACACACTATCTCCATGCCTTCTCTCTGGCCCCTCTTTTTAATGTTTCTGTTACCTATGTATCTCTCCTTAGCTCTATTAACTTCTATTTCACATGAATTTCATTAGCAAAAGTCATGGTGGCCGAAAGTTTCTCAGTTTTCCCCAATGTTACCAATTAGAAAACTTTCTGGAGGGGAGAGAAAGGGGCACAATCTTGTCAATCAGTTTAGTTTTATGCCCAGCATTGGACAAGTCAATATAAATAGAGACAAATGGAGTATAATTTGTTCATTTTCTAAATTTATACATGTGCATTTATAACAGGAGAAAAATTACATGAGATAGGTACTAGAGCAATACAGTGGGAAGGGCATAATTGCCTTGCATGGGGCTGACCACAATTAGACACCCCAGCATACCATATGGACCCCAAGAAGGTGATCTGAGTACAAAAACAGAAGTAATACCTGAGTACTGCCAGGTGTGGCTAAAACAACAATAACAACAACAACAACAAATTACATGAAGTAAGGTAGTAAGTAACAGGACAGAAAGGATATTTGCTATCTTGTATGTAGACAATCTTAATTCAAATCTTTGGCACCGAAAATGCTCCCCCCCCTCCCCATACTACCAGGAGTCACTCTGAGAAATTTTACAGGAATGAACCCCTAACATCACCACTAGAAGTAAGTCAAGCCTAGCCAAACACCCACCTCAAAGAAAAGAAAAAAATACTCTTCATGCCAACTACTCTATAGTAAATTCCCTGAGAGATGGACAGAAAATATCTCACTCATTCATACAAACTGAGGCATTCAGACACTTCATATTCATTTGCTGGTTGAATACATGAGTATAGATGGAGAAAATTGTTTGGAGTGATTTTAAGAAGTTACAAAATTAACAGAGCAATTAATCCTACCATATACTACAGTATCATGAAGGCACGAATATTCTTGCATTTTTTTCTCAGTGTGTGTTTGTGTTTCCATGTGCATGCTCATTATTTGGTATTGCTTACAAGAAAGTTTTAAGTTTCTTTTTTTATTTTTTCATTTTGTTTTGTTTACTCAAAACACTTAAGGCAAAATTCTGAGTAAAGGTCAAAAGAAAATAGGTAAAATCAAAAGTAAAAATACTCTAAAAATGAGTATTCCAGAACTAGATACTCATATGAGCATTTAGTGGAAATAAAAACTGATCAGGCAGGCTTGAACACCAAACCCAAAGTCAACGACAACAGAATCCATACCCAATCTACAAGTTGTACAAGTGGGGACCAAGTAAGCTAGCATCCTGGGGGTAAAAGGAGAGAGAAGTGGAATGCATGCTGGGAAAAGGGATGGAAGGAGGACAACACTTGTGGTGGGAATTCCCCCTATTCATTGTCACCATGTACCTTAAATATTACTGTGAAAGATTTGTAAATCACTTTGACCACAAGAAAAATTAAAAAAAAATAGTAAAATAATTACAAAAGCAAAAAAAAAAAAACAAGTATTCTTTATTTAGAAAGGTTATTTGTTTTGTTGTAAGGCCATACCCAGGAGTGCTCAGGAATTACTCCTTGCTATGTGCTCTTAAAAATGTCCTGTCAGGCTCAGGAACTACATGGGATGCTGAGGATTAAATCCCAGTTGGCCATGTGCAAGGCAAACACCTTCCCCACTGTGCTATCACATTGACCCCAAATTTAGGAATTTTTAATTTTTACTTCAAACAACCAAGCATTGAGACTTACAAGGAAATGAGATATTATATTTTATTATCTTATCTTATTGAGAACAAATCACATATATAACTGTCTGGTAGAAGAGTTGTTAGATAATTTTAACCCATAATGTCTTCCATCTGTTAAATATAAAGGTTTTATATTTTCGATTTAGAAAAACCATAGGCACTACTTCCATGTAGAAAATGACTTTATCAAGGCTGGATCGGTAGCGCAGCAGTAGGGTGTTTGCCTTGCACGTGGCCGACCTGGGACAGACCCAGGTTCCATCTCAGTATCCCACTTGCTCCGCCAAGCTTGCCAGGAGCAATTTCTGAACTCAAAGCTAGGAGAATCCTCTGAGCACCTCTGAATGTGGGGAAAAAAGACGATATCTTGGCTCTGTAGTTGGGAATCTCTCCCTATAGTTCTGGGGTCTTTAAGTGGTGCTGGGGCCTGAACCTGAGTTAGCCTCATGTAAGGCAAGATTTCTCCCTACCTAAAGTGAGGTCACTTTAATACAGTCTAAGAATGGGAACCAAAGTCCTTCTAAAAATCTTATACCATCTATCTACCTATCAAATACAACAATTTGTTTCTGATGAAATTGCTCCAAATGATCTAGTGGGAAACTGATACTCTACACCCATTTTTTTTCCATATTCCCTTATAAGCCATTTTATCTAATTCAATTTTTAGATAGGTCTTGGTTAAATTTAGTCAGTACTGAAAGTACAACTTGGAGGGAAAAAGATAAAGGAACAGTCAAGAGAGAAAATATAGTCTCTAAAATTAAGAAGAACTTAACACATTGAGTCAACAAATAAAACAATGAAAAGGGTGGTGACAGTGGCAAGAAAATGAGGGAATGAGAGATTAATTTTTTCAGAGCACCTCCAAGCTAGAAGGTGCTAGATATCTTATATATGAAAACTTGTCCAACAATTCCTTCAACAAAAGGAATTTCCATCTGGCAATCTTAAGGAGACTGAATAAATTTCTGGGTTCATACTAGGTCACTAATTCTTGCTGTGGTTACATCTTAGGGAAGATGATTTTTTAAGTTGATATAAAGAATACAAAATCTGAAAACAAGTTAGAAATGTAGACATCCAGATGCTTTCAAATTTGACTCAGTTATTCTCTAGTTTCATCATGAAGCACTTAAAAGTATGTGATCATTTAGTGAGAGCAATTTAGCTCAAAAGAAGCAATGTATTAGAAAAGATTTTGTTAATTCAAACTGTTATTACATATAAAAGAGCTTAACTCACCATTTAAGGGTGGAAGAAATTTTTCTCTCTGGGAAAGTCTGAATCAATGAATGAAGAAAAATAGAAGACTAAATTTGCTCCCTTTGGTTCCCTTAACAGGTCTTCTATCTCTGATGAAGAAGAATATAAATGTACCTCTTAAAGGAACTGCTTATCCCAAGTACAACACATATATAGTAAGCTCTTTTATGAAACAAACCCACTCTGCAAAATACAGTGATATCCCTGTTGATATAATTATGTGTTGTTATATACTTAATCTAGTCTCTGCAGGTTCTATTATAATAAACTAGTTTAATATTATACAGAATAATTACTGAGCCAACATCAAAATGCATATTCTTTCTCAGCCACCCACACCTAAATAGTTCTTTCATCATTGGAAAAATTATATTTTATCATTCTCTTTCTTTTATCTACTGATTTTTGCCTTGTATGTGCCTGATGTGGATTTGATCTCTACCTCACATATGTTATACTGGTCACAGGAATAAAGCCTAAGCAAAGAGTTAGAGGTAATCCCTGAACATAGGGGATATGACCTAAAGACAAAAAGCAACAAGGGAACAACACAATAATCTTTTCATGGGTGGTCATTACTTTGAAGGAAGTCCTGATGCAAAGACTGCTGCTTCTAAATTTTTTGTTGTTGTTGAGCTTGAGAGGAGAAATAACCCATAACTTCAAGTTAACATTATTATGAGAAAAAATAGTGTTGTTAACTAATTTTATTTTTTTTCTAAAAACATGCAATACTTTTACTAGATAAGATATAAGCTTTTACTTTTTTCAATCTATATAAATTATGTTTCTCTTTATTTTTTAAGCTGAACATGCAAGGTGCTGACTTTTATTTTTAGTTAAAATAATAAATGTTTGGGAATATGTGGTAGAGATACACTAGGTCCTTGATAACAGAGTAAAAACTAAAGAAATTAACAAATGAGAGTGTGATGAACAAATACTGCTTACCAGCTTTTATAAAGAGAGATATATTTGAAACAGCCAGTCATATTTGTTTTCATATTCTCTATGGCTACTTTTGTATGAATCAAAAATTAATTACTTGCTATAAGAAATTTTATGAGGCCTAAATTGTCTACTATTTGCCCACACTGTGATAGATAAAACAGTAACTTAGAAATTACATATGCAACAGGAAGACAGTTAAGAATCCATGTGAGATGGTCATTCAAGAGGACCAAAAATACAAATCCCAAAGAAAAAACAAATAGACAATAATATTGGAGTTAACCAGGGCAAGAAAATGAGTAGACTGAGAAAACAGAGCAACTACTGAACAGACTGACATGAAACATCAGGGCAAGTTCATGGGATCAGGGGGAAACTAGAGAATCATTTAGAAGAATTTAAGTGAAAGAGGAGGAGAAGGAGGAAGAAGAGAATCAGAAAGAGGAAGAGGAAAAGGAAGAGAGGAAAGAGGAAGAAGGAGACCATGATAATAGGAAGATGTCATTGGGCAGTCCTCAAATGTGGTCAAGCTACTAAGTAGAATCAGGATATAGTGTATTAGTGTATTGTGGGATTCAGTAAACAAACACAACAGTCAGAGAACTTCAAGCAATCACAAAGCACAAAGTTTCTGGAGACAAAGGAAGAGAGTAAAGGGACTCCACTCCAGAGTAAGGAAATAAGATGTTATTTAGGAGTTAGATACTAAGATACTGAGATACTGTGGCAGTGGATCCAAGAAGGTTGTCGCAGAGTAGCACAAACTCTGATAGCAGGGTATACATTCGAAGGCACATTCAGTCAGTATGGGTGCAGGCAGTAAACAGTATAGACAGGAACAAAGAGGCAATTGAATGGGTCAAGGAAGCCAAGTGGGATTAAAGTGGAATGTGATGAGGAAATATAATGTAGCCACAAAGGAAGAGAAGTACAGGCACATTTGGTAGTTAGGGAGAAGCTACTCTCAAGGACAGTTTTACTCAAAGAACTAAGTATAGTCAGGTAGTTAGGGACTCGTTGCAGAGCCTCAGAGACCAGCAAATTAGTGAAATGGAGACGCCAACATTCTAGATCAGAGTCTGTTTACCCTCTGGCTTCCCCACCTTAACCTTATATAATAAGGCAGTAAGCACCACTTTTGATCGAGGCACTGTGCTAATTGTTCTTCCACCTGCTGGCTACACAATTGCCTCAGTCAAGGGCAGGTGCTATTATGACCTGAAAAAAACTGGAGAGCTAAAATGATGGAAAGTGGTTTGTAAATTATGCCAAGGCACTGGGATCATGGGACCACCTGACTCATGGCTATGCTTTGTATTTATGCAAATATTAATGAGAATAATTATGAAACTCGATACATGTGTACCTGACAGCCATAGTCTTTGTACACAATGTTTGTATGAACTCATTGTGCAGCAAATAAAGAGGAGTTGTATGTAATGAAATATAATGCTTTATTCAAAATGATTTGTCGGCTTCGAAGAATAGCAATAATATTGTACAGTAAATTAAATCTTGAGTAATTGGAGGATTTTTCCCATACTTCCAGCTGTTAATAAAGTTTGACAATATGCCTAATCAAAATCACAAAATTTAATTGCCTTTGATGCATTCATAATTATATTTACCAGGTCTTTGATACACAACCCACAACACACACATGCACCTTGATACAGACAATGCAGAATTCACCCACATAGATGAAATTTTAAAAAGTCATTTAAAGAGTAAATGAGACAGTGAGTTTTTGAATATAATTGTCATGTTCAAATTTGTTTTTAAAATTTCTCTCATAGCAAGCAATATTTCATCTATGTTGAGCAAATCAAGTTAGTAGGAAACAATGAATGTTTCCCAAAATGAAAACTGAGTGAAGTTGTCACTAGAAAGAACAATTAACCCATTTGTCAAAGTTGTTAGAAACAATATATTGTTTGAAAATTGCAGAAGATATTAATTTCAACTAGGGATGCATGAATGTGTGGCTATAGGATGCTACATTGGCCAATATGGATGCTTGAGATGAGGAGAGAAGAGGCTTGGTGTGGACTGGGCAATAAATGGCCTCTGACCTTGCCTTTTTTTTTTTTTTTTAGTAAGGCTTATTTTGTAAGCTTTATTTAGTAAGGTTTAACATACTTCCAGAATGAGGATGTGGCTCACGTAGTGAATGCACACTTGAGACCTGGATTTGATCCCTGGAAAAAAATCACAAGCATTTTTCCTACTATCTACATGTTTTACTTAGTTGGCAACAGGATATATATGGTGATTCATTTTAGGAGAAACCATGTCTCCCTCTCTAGAGAAATTTTTGCTTGGTTACATTTTTTTCTTTACGTTTTTCTTTTTATTGTGGTCAAAGTGAATTACAATTCTCTCACAGTAATAATTGAGGCACATAGTGACAATAAGTGAGGGGCATTCCCACCACCAGTGTTGTCCTCCCTCCACCCCTGTTCCCAGTATGCCTCCCACATCTCCCTCCTTTACCCCTGTGATGCTAGTGCAATTGTCTCCTGCCCCCTTGTGCAGCTTGTTGTAGGTTGGGTATCAATTCTGTTGTCGTTGACTTTAGATTTTGGTATTCATGTCTGGTCTGTTTTTATTTCCACCAAATGAACATTTGACTGCCTTGGTACCATCTGGGGGAAGAGAAAAAAAGGCAAACAAAAAGGAGAAAGGAGGAGTTCATCTAGGTGTTATAAGTATCCATTTAGAAGAAGGAAGGGGAAAAAAAGAAAAAAGGTATTAAAACAAGACAAACTAGAAACAAAAAACAATAAGAGAGTATCAACAAGATTACAAAAAGAATAAACACAGAATAAGCCAAAAACCAAAACCATCAGCTATGGAAAGAGAAAAAAGAAAAAGAAAAAGAAAAAATAAGCAAACCAGCAATTCTTAAAAAAAATGGGGTGGTGGTGGTTGTATGTCTTCTTTATTTTATCTTTATATTTTGTACAGCTTGAAAGTAATATTTAAAATCTTTTATCTGCTTTATTCTTCTTTGAAATTCTACAGTTCCACTAAAACTAATAGATTCCATTCCTGATTCACATAGAGTCTTTTGGTCACAATCCCATGTAGTTCTTTTCTAGAAAAACATTTTTCTTTATATTTAAGCATTTTATGTGTGAACATTTTAGGTTCACACAAATTTCTGAGCCTTGAACTAAAACAGCTACCTGTTCTATGAATAAGGATAAGACAGAGATGCTCTACATATTTGTTGTACTTTTTTTTTTTTTTTTGGTTTTTGGGCCACACCTGGTGACGCTTAGGGGTCACTCCTGGCTATGAGCTCAGAAGTCGCTCCTGGCTTGGGGGACCACATGGAATGCCTGGGATTGAACCGAGGTCCATCCTGAACCAGCCGGGTGCAAGGCAAACTCCCTACCACTGCACTATTGTTCCAGCCCTTGTTTTAATACTTGAGGGTATTTTTCTTTGAACTGATACCTCTAAATTAGACTAGAGCAGCATCTTTTAATCCTATACAATATAGACAGGTTTATTAAGAGATTTGATCACTAATTCTATATGTTCAAAATGTTGAGCTTGGAATGGTAACCCAAATATTTCCTATTTGAAATATCTAATAGAATTTTATTTGAGGGAGAAGAAAGTATGAGAAATTAGCTTTTCTCCCATTTTTGGTGGGATTATTTGTTTTATTATAGGTTCATTACTTTTTTTATTGTTTATAGATAAGTTATTTTTCTATCTTGCACATTACCTACTCTTTTCCAGATTAGAGGTGAGCAAACAATTTTTACAAGCCTATAGGTTATCTTATTTTAGTCTTTGTTTCTTTTGTAGTGTGGAAGAAAATTTTTTAATTTGATGTAATTCTTTTTGTGAACTTTTGCTACTATTTACTTGGCAAATCACACTGAGTCATTCAAAGCCTCTCACTCAATGTCATGAAGAATTCCATTTATGTTTTCCTCAATATAACTTAAAATTTCAAGTCTAGGGGCCGGAGAGATAGCATGGAGGTAGAGCATTTGCCTTGCATGCAGAAGGATGGTGATTCAAGTCCCAGCATCCCATATGGTCCCCCGAGCCTTTTCTGAGCATAGAGCCAGATTTCTGAGCATAGTAACCCATGAGCACTGCCAGGTGTGACCCAAAATCCAAAAAAAAAAAATCAAGTCTAATATTGAAGTTTCTGATACATTTTGAATTGGATTTTTTTCTTGTATTTGTGGGAATTTTGAGTGGTTAACCCTATAATATGTAATAAATTCTCAAAAAAAATAAGAATTGAATTTCCATATACCTAATAAGTTCCATTCTTGGCATTCTCCACAAGGGTCCAAAAGCACTAATTCAAATTATCCTGTATTTGTAGGTTCACTCTGCACAATTCACAATAGCTAAAATCTGAAAGCAGCCAATGTTTCTAAGCAATTGTGGTATATATACAAAATGGATTACTACCCGGATATGAAGAAAGATGAAATTGTGCACTTCCCTGCTATGTAATGGGAACAAAGGCCAAAGCCAACTGAAGCTGAGAAATGAGTCTCTAGAATTGAGCATACCAAAGTAGGGGTGGTGCGTGACCCTGGGTCATTGATGGAGTGATAATGACATTCTGGTGGTGAGTGTGAGATCAGAAAATTACAGAAATGAACAGATGTCTTAGCAACATTGTAAAACAGAACTGAACAAAATTTAAAAAAATAAATAAAGGGGCCAGAGTAGTAGCCCAGTGATAGGGCGTTTGCCTTGCACACAGCTCACCTAGCACTGACCACAATTTGATCCCCGGAGACCCATATGATCCCCCAAGCTAGGAGTGATTTTTGAGTGCATAGCCAGGAGTAACCCCTGAGCATCACTGTGATGTGGCCTGAAATTAAAAATAAATAAATAAATAAATAAAAACAAGAAAAAGTAATTAATCAAAACGGGAAAAGAGCTGAGTTCAGTGTCATTATCAAAAATTAGTGAAGCCAAAGCTGCAGTCTCAGTCAAGCTCCTCAGTTCCTCCACCCCAGCCCTTCTCTAGTTCCCATACTCAAAGGGTGGCTGGGTTGGGGAATCCTTTCAACTGACACAGTTTCCTTCCTGTTTTTTTTTCCCCCAATTTTTTTAAAATAATATCTTTATTTAAGCACCATGATTGAAAACATGTTTGTAGTTGGATTTCAGTCATAAAAATGAGCACCCCTCCTTCACCAGTGCAATCTTCCCACCACCAACACTTCCCATTACCTTCTTTCACCACCCCTGCCTATACTCAAGACAGGCAGCTACTTCTCTCACTCACTACCATTGTCATGATAATTATTAGTGTAGTTTTTTCTCTAAGTGAACTCACCACTCTTTGTGGTAAGCTTCATATCATGGACTGGTCCTTCCAGCCCTCATTTCTATTGTCTCTGGGTGTTACTACAATAATGTCTTTTATTCTTCTTAATGACTAGATTTCCTAAACTTGCTTTAGCAAAGCTGGGAGCAGTTTCTTTGAACATTTTTTCCCTCATTACAATCTAAAATTAAAAGTGTCTATTTGCTTACATATTTCATTAAGTTTTTATTTTGTTTGTTTTGTTTCTCTACAACCAGTGGTGCATAGAATATACTCCTGGTGGAGTGCTCAGGAATAGCACCCCCAGGCAGTATCCAGGGAACTATGAGTGTCTAATCTCCCACAGACAGATACATGCTCCACTCATTGAGGCATCTTCTCAAACCTACCATCCATTATTATTAGCTTGATTCTTTTTAAAATATTATATTTCAGTGGCCGAAGCACAGCAGGGAGTGTGTTTGCCTTGCACATAGACAATCTCTGACATCCAATAGGGTCCCCTGAGCCTGCCAGGAGTAATTTCTTAGCATAGAGCCAGAAGTAACCCCTGAGCACCACCTAGTATGGCCCAAACACCAAAAAAAAAAAAAAGTTACTATTATATTTTAAAAATTTACGATAGTGTTAAGGTTTATGACATCTATCTGCAAAATTTCTGCTCCCCATTCCCCAATACCAGGTAGTGGCTTGATTATTTTAATCATTGCTAGGGAAAAATAAATTGACAAAAATGTTAATATAAATATTCTCCTTTCCATGTAAGACTTCCCATAAAGAACTTTTATTCCATCTTCAATCTTTGTTTTTATTTCTTGCATTGTAAAAAAGATTCTAATTTTGAATCCTCTATAACTCTCTTTCAAGACAATTTTAAAAATACCTGCTGAATGGAAACTCTAATATGATGCTTTCTGCTTATTCTTATTATCATAAAACTTAGCTCTTAAATATATGCCATGGAGCAATACTCAACTTTTTTTTTTTTTTTTTTGGTTTTGGGGCCACACTCACAGACACTAAGTTATTACTCCTGGCTCCTCACGCAGAATCATCAACTAAATTTTACTGATTTTGGCTGGAGGTCTATTTTGCTGGATTTTGTTAGATCATTTGTGTTAATAAAACAAAGAGAACGTGGCTCAAACAAGGAAGTTTTGCCTCTCGTACATCAGGAAGCTAAAAAATGGAAGCTGCTGGCTCAAACTTGTGCGTCTCCAAAAATGTTTTCTTTTGTATTTATAGTCAGTTTCAGAATGTCTTCACGTAATAAGAAAATAAAGACAAACTCAGATTTTCTATTCTTTCTATGAGAACATTAACTCCTTTGTGGAACTATTGTTCCCAAATGATAAACAATGAGGGACACAAACCTACCATTGGAACACCACTTTTATGTCTCAGCTGAAGTAACTATTTCTCAAAATTTTCATTTCCAAATATTACCATTCTGGAAACTGCAGCTTCAACATATGAACTTTTGAGAAGCGTAAGTTTCAGCCCATATATATTTTTTAGATATTAAATTTTTGCAAGAAAATGATCTAATCATTATTTCTGCATAATATATTTCTTATTTTACACCACCAACTCTGCAAAGATCAAGTCCAATATTTTCACTCACATCTTTTTTTAATCTAGCCAACAATTATGAAGGGTTTATTATATATGAGAAATTGTTCAGGATACTGAAAGTGCAAAAATAAATAGAATCAGGGGTCAGCTATGAAAGTCCTTATGTTTAAGTGAGAAACACTAATAGATAAAAAATATTAGAATGGAATTTTGCTTCTGGTTAGAAATCAATACTTCAGGTGCTATTGAGAAAGTAGCAACATACATCTTTGCTCATAGAAGATGAATCATAAGTTAACAAAATTGTTTTAAAAGTATTCTTAAAATCATAGATAAAATAATAAAATGCAATAATAAAGCCAAAACCAAAGATTATTTTTCTGTGTAGCAATAACCACATGATAATAAAACAGTAAGAATCTAGAGTATAAAGAATTTTATATAAGAATACTGATTTTTAAAAATAAAAAGTGGTGTACTATTTGAGTAAAATTTTAAAATAACATTAGAAAACCATCATATACAACTTTGATAATTTAGTAGATATTTTCTAATTCTGATTGATTGAATTATAGGAATTCAAAATTTAAGGGGCATGGGAAGAACCTGTTAGGTTTAAAGAACTATTCCTTTTGGTACAACACTGACATTCTCCTGACATTTACCCACTGATAGAACTGTTTATTGAGAAGCACCACATAATTGTCTCAGTTCTGAATTCAAATCATCCTGGAGAGCAAAAAGAAAAAGACAATATAAAATAATATAAAATAAAAAGGGAGACATAAATGTTAATATCCACACCATAATAATGACATCAAAAAAAGCAATCAATCAATAAATATATATGTGGAAAAATTATTATTTTGTGCATAATAATAATTCTCTTTATTGCTGTAGGGATCACTGGATACTTAATTTGACATTTATTTTTGTATTGTTATAGTGTTTCAATTATCTTTTTCAAGTCCTCTCTCAAACTGAAGCTGATAGCCACTAGAAGAACTCCATACATTTTCAGCATGTTTTTTTATTTTTTAAATTGTTTTGCTTAATCTTTACCCCATTCTATTGCTTTTCTTTCTCTCAAACAAAACCACATAATTCAATTTATCTAGCTTAGCCTTTCAAATAGAGGGAGAAACAAGGGAGGGCATCAGGACCAAACAGATGTATGATCACTATAGTAAGCTAGACAAAGAGGGGAGCACCTACTCTAGCAGCCCGGTGGGTGATGTTGGGGGATATGGATTGCAGAAAGGGAATGGGGAAGGGGGGAGGACAAATTTGGTGGTGGGTATTCCCCTGATTCAATGTTAATATGTACCTAAAATACTAATGTGAAAGATATGTAAGCCACTATGATCAAAATAAAAATTAAAAAAAGATCATTAATTACAAGTAATGAGCATAGTAAAAAATTAAAGATTTATATTTGAGGTCAAAATAATTTTGTATGATTTGCTGCAAATTATAGTGAAATAATGAAAATGCAACTATATTTATATGATTTTGGATATTTTAATCATATGAATGACACTGAAAGTACATGAAGAAGAGAGGGTTAGATATTACTATGATTGGTATGTTGTCCTTGTACATAGAAGTCTCTGGTTTGACTCCTAACATTGCATTTATTCCTCAAAACCTAAACAGGACTGAACCCTGAGTACTGTGAGGTGTGTATCCCAATATATATCTTTATATATAATAAAATGTTTTATTATTTAGATTTTAGAATTATATTGCTAATCTTACAATGAAAGTGATATAAATTAGAACACCCATAGCTTGTTAATACTGCCAAGTCTGTAAGAGAAATATTAAAAGCTCCTTTAAAAGACTGAAAGATGCTTCTGTGACTAACTATGCATTTCAATTCTCTGTGTAGGACTTTAGGGCAACTTTAAGGCGATTTACCAGCCATGATACAGTCAAGAAATTTACCTCTATAATACATCGGAAATAATGGAGTAGAGAAATGTACTGATTCAAGAAAATTTTCTTAAATTTATTTGACAAGTCTATGTAATTTGATTCTCTAAAGTATGAAACATTTTGAAAAGTCAATATAAAAATGTTAAAAGTCAAAGATCATTCCTGTTTCTAAATTATACAATTTATTAAAAATAAATTGTGAATGAAAAAGAAAAAAAAAAAAAAAAAAAAAAAAAAAAAAAAAGAACTGTTTATTGAAGTAAGTAAAACTTAATGTAATTTAATATAAAATTAAAAATTAAATTTGCTAAGTAAGAAAAACCAATAGAAACAGGATGACCTAAGTAGTTTTGAAGAAAAAAAATATTTGACAGAAAGTACAACAAAACAAGTGTCAATAAAAATAACTATCCATAAACATAGCACTCATCTCGGCAAGGTTATTGCTCACAACAATACAGGTGAACAAGTCTGAAGTCACCATTGAAACTGTGGTTTCATGAAACAATCTTCCTGAAACCAAATATAAAATGAGAATGAATAAATAAATAAATAAATAAATAAATAAATGGATGACAGATGGTAGGAATCAGGTTTCTCACTGCTGGAGAGGAAAAGTGCAGATAAACAAGAAAGCTAAGCTAGAATAAAGTTCTAGCTAGGGAAATTCATGTGGTTTTATTTTGCGCTTAATATGTAGAGAGGAAGATACCTCAAAGGGCTGGAGCATGTTTAATTTTTATATGTGAAAGGTCTGGTGTGCCATTGGAGATACATATGTATCTATATGCAGAGTTTAATACAGAAATAAATATGGGTATATGTGGGCACATGCGTTCTCATACATAATTGATCATGTAGTCTGTGTGCTAGAATATCCAGAAATAATCACACCCCAGGAGAAATGAACTCATCCCACATCCAGACTTGGTTTCTAAATCTCACTCATCACAAAAATTTACCAGGACATCCAAGGGAAGTGACTGCTTCTAGGACCACATCTGGAAAGATGTAAGGTGATGCTGTAACATGTTATCGTATCAAAAAGCAAGGAAGTATTCAAAATATGAAAAGGTAACCATATGTGAAAAAAATATAAAACAAATTTGAAAAGCACACAATAATACAATATGAAATGAATGACAAAGCAAATTATGCAACAGGATATATAATAAACAGACCTATATCTAGTATCATAAGTTATTGAATATATTAAAAAGGAAATGAAAATTATTTAGAAAACTTGTTTTTTTCAAATGCATTGATAATATTAATTACTCAGAAGAAAACGTTTTATTCATCTTCTCTATCTGCCAATAATTCCTTTAGTGCGATTAAAAATAATAAAATAGGGGCTGCAGCGATAGCATAGCTGGAAGGGTATTTTTTTTATTCAGTCTTAATCCCCAACATCCCATATGGTCCTCCGAACTTGCTAGAAATGATTCCTCCTTGTAGAGCCAGGAGTAATGCCTGAGCTCAACCAGATGTGACCGCCAAACAAAAGGATAATTAAATAAAAAGGTTTTATTAGAAATAAGTAAATCGGGGGAGGGGGGGTAGAGCGATTGCATGGTGGGAGGCCATTTACCTTGCATGTGGGCAACCTAGGATCAACCAGAGTTTGATTCTGGAAATCCCATATGGTCCCTTGAGTCTACCAGGAGTTATTTCTCAGTTCAGAGCCAGGAGTAACCCCTGAGTGCTTCTGGCTGTGGCCCAAACCCTCTCCACAAAAGTGAATAAAGTAAAACAGGGCCAGAGTGAGATTACAGTGAATTGGGCTCTTGCCTTGTATATCTTTGACTGAGGTACACTCCCTGGTAACCCTTAAAGTTCTCTGAGCCTCACCAGAAGTGATTCTTATATACAGAGCCAGGAATAAGCCCAAGCTGTTAGCGTGGCCCAGAAACCAAAATAAATTAATAATAATAAGATATAATAATACTATTGGAGTGAAAATACAAAAAGTCCCTTGACTTGCATTTAGTCTTGTATAGTACCTACAGTTAGAAATCTAATTATGGGGGCCAGATTGATAGCACAATGGTAGGTCATTTGCCTGGCACTCAGCCTATCCAGGACTGATGGTGGTTCAAATTCTGGATTCCATGAGCTTCCCAGAGCCTGCCAGGAAAGATTGTTGAGTGCAGAGCAAGAAGTAACACTTGAGTACTGCCAGGTGTGGTCCAAAACCAAAAACCAAAAAGAATCTAATTATATTCCCTAAGTATATCTCCTAAGTATTAATCTAAGAATATTCTTTACAGCCCCAAGTAACAGAATAAAATATGATCTAATATGAATTTAAATAAATAAGGAAAACTAAATATAAAACTTTGGTTTATTCAAGGGTACTTCTTGGTACTGAATTAAATTTTCTATGTTATCACTGCTTTAAGTTCTTTTTATTATGGATTTTTTGCCTAAAGTATTTATTATTTGCTTATATATTACTTAAACTAAGAATGATTAGAAAACCCTTCATTGTTCATACATGATCCACTCTTAGGGGTATGTTTCTTTTCTGTCTTTTTTTTTCCTATGTGTGGGAGTCTCTGAGTTATGCTCAAATGGTCCTGAGGCCCCTTTTGAAAATATCTCAGCTGCATGATTGATTCAGTACCAGGACCTGAGCATAAAGGGCAGAAAAGTGCCTTCAGGGTCAGGTAGGGACTGAGCATTTGTGGATCCAGTTGCTGCAGCCCAAGATGTATTGGAGACTATGTGGTGCTTTGGATCCAACTTCAACAGTTGATGACTAACTTGTGCTCAAAGACTTGGGGTCCAATCCTGACCTTTATTTTGATGTCCTGTTTTCCCTCTAACACTCAATAAATTCTAGGTACTTGTACTGTGAACAGTAGAACAACAAATATTCACTGCTTTGTGTTGTTCTAATTCAATGAACTTACTCATTTTAGAATGACACTAATCTCAACAGGAGATTCCAAATCAAGACCTTATCCTAGCCCAGATTTGGGCTAATTTATTAATTTTGGTTTTTTTATTTCTCCAAGTAAATTGTAAAGTCTTTAAAGGTAAATGATTTATTGTATATTTATTTTGCAGACCTTGGAATTTTATATATAAAAAAGAAACAAAAACTCAAATTGTTGGATGACTATATGTTAAATATTTTCTGAATGAAAAAAGCAGTTTATTCTACTGTCTTTTATATCCCGGTAGCATTAAGATTTTGTTAATGTTGGGCCGGAGAGATAGCACAGCAGTGTTTGCCTTGCAAGCAGCTGATCCAGGACTAAAGGTGGTTGGTTTGAATCCTGGTGTCCCATATGGTCCCCTGTGCCTGCCAGGAGCTATTTCTGAGCAGACAGCCAGGAGTACCCCCTGAGCAATGCCGGGTGTGGCCCAAACCCCCCCCCAAAAAAAAGAAAAAAAAAGATTTTGTTAATATTGGGGTCGGAGAGTTAGCATGGAAGTAAGGCATTTGCCTTTCATACAGAAGGTCGGTGGTTTGAATCCCGGGTTCCCGTATGGTCCCCCGAGCCTGCCAGGAGCGATTTCTGCATATAAAGCCAGGAGTAACCCCTGAGTGCTGCCAGGTGTGACCCAAAACAAAAAACAAACAAACAAAAACGAATTTGTTAATGTGGAAACTACTAGGTACAATAATAATCTAATTAAATACACCTTTTCCTCCACTTAGTATAGGAAGTAAATTTTCTGCGTGTGTGTGTGTGTGTGTGTGTGTGTGTGTGTGTGTGTGTGTGTGTGATGTGTGTGTAGTTCAAGGTGTCAGCTTATTCAGTCTTTGCTCAGGGATTGCTATTAGTGGTGCTTTGTGGGGGACCATATGTGGTCCCAGGGATAGAATCTAGATTGGCCACATGCAGGACAAGCACCTTACATTCTGTACTGCCTTGCTCTGCTTCCTTCTGTTTGTTTTTATTATTTGTCATAAGTATTTAATATCAAAAAACTATTCCATTGATATTTTATTGATGAAACATGGGGATTGATTTGAATGGTAATTAGGAATGCAAACTGTACAGATACCCAACAATGAGCCTTTCTTTCCAGATTTGTAATTGAATATTATTTAATCTGTGCTTCTTTCAATCACTGCTTTTCTAGTTTTTTATATTTTATTAATTTTATTTTATTATATTTTATTTTAATTTTATTATGAAGGATAGGTCCAGATCAGCCTCATGCAAGAAAAATTTCCTGCATTCGCAACGATTGCTTTTGAAAAAAATTTTAGTCACTGCTTTTTGTAGAGAAACCAAAAGCCAAAGCATTTACCTTGCATGCGGCCAATCATATTCATCACATATGGCGAGCCAGAAATAAGCCCCCAACATTGTCTGGTGTGGCCAAAAAGCAACAACAACAACAACAACAACAACAACAACAAAGAAGAACAACCAAAGAAAGATGAAGATAAAACTCTGGACATTTAGTTGGCTAATATAAGAGACCAACTGCAAGGAAGGTGTGCTCTTGAACAGTTTCCAGGGACTATTCCAGAAGAGTGTGGTGCAGTTGGTGCAGACCTGAAAGGTTATGTCCTAGTTTTGTGAGACAGTGGTGCTAAGCCTGTCTGTGCTAAGGTTTGATGGGAATCCATACAGCGATACCATGGAGTATATTTTTTAATGGAAAACAATCACAGAATAATGCAGAGACATGTAAATGTGTCATCTAGGGAACCATAATTACAGAAGCAAAAAATTACTTTTTCTTGTGGGCCCTTTCTTTGCTATCAAAAGCAATGTAGTGATAAAAAATTGGAAGCTCAATAATAGTTGATAGTTTCTTTTACTTTCAGGTATAAGCTCATTGGTGAGCTAGTGAATGTAAACAATCAGGGAAGAAGGTCATTTGTTTTTAAATACCTATTATCTATTACAAAATAAGACAAACATAAGGATTTTTTTTACTGATGCTGGATAAGTAACTAAATTAAATAGAAATTAGGTGATTTGTGAGATGATCATAGAAACATATTAGCATGACACACATATCTCTGAGTTACTGTGTGGATTTATGTCAAATGTTTTATTGGTCTGAGATCAACACAGAAAAGTTTAACAACCACAGGTGTTTCAAAAAACTTTAACGCAGATGACTTATTACCTATGTAATAACTGTGATTGAAAGCCAAATAGAACATGGTGGAGCAAGAACATGGTGGACACAAGTGGAGATTGGACCACTCTGAGGAGTGCAAGGAAAAGATTCATTGAGTGATTGATTGATTGATTGATTGATTTCCAGAGGTCTTATACCAGGATGACCTGGAAAATGCATCTCAAAGGAGGCTGATTTCTAAGGCTCACTCACTAAGCTATCTTCTTCTCTCTGTTCTCTCTGAGTGTTTTATTGGGGTTCCCCAAATATTGGGCAATGACCAAACTGGAAAATGTAGTTGCAGAATCAGTTTATGCATTGCAAAATAAAATAGGGATAAAATTTGTGTTTTCATAGAAAAGTTCTCAGACATAATATATGCTCTGATTAGAGGGATAGTATAGAAATATTTTAATGTTTTAATAATGAAAAGTATATATATTTATCTCTTTACAAATATATATAATTTTAGCACATAAATTATAAAATAAAGTAAGGAGATTCAAAATTAGCAAATTATAAATAATAATAGGCAATTGCTTGAGAAGTTGTATAGATCATATATATATATATAGATGTTTAGGTCAGATATATATGCATGTATGATTTATTTTTATATATTCACACATAGGGCTATATTATCTTTCATTGGATTCCAAAGAAGAAGCATAATCTTCTTAAGAGGACTGTTTATGATAGTTAATACTGAAGTTTAAGGTAATAAATAAATAATGCAGACATATAGAAAAATGGTAAATTCATTGGTGTGAATTTAAATTAGTGTACATTAGATTTTCTTAACTGCTGATTATTTCAAAATGCTGCAGTTTCTAGTCATATTTTTTTTTGATTTTGGGCCACACCCAGTGATGTTTGAAGGTTACTCCTGGGTATGATCTCATAAATCACTCTAGGTTTAGGGTCCATATGGGACACAGGGGATTGAACCCAGGTCCATACTAGGTTAGCCGCATGCAAAGCAAATGCCCTACCATTGCGCTAATTCTCTGGCCCCTCTTGTCATATTTTTAATTAAGATGAGACACAAAATAGTGACTAAAAGAAAGCACTTAACACCTAGATTAAAATATTGTGTCCACTCTTTGTCCTGCAATTTTGAAAAATATTTGGAAATATTTTGTGTGTTAAATGTTCTATTTATAAAACACAAATAATATTAGTACCTATTTCATAGCATGGCAATGGAATTCAATTAAAGAAAGTGTGTATCCATTTTTAAAGTACTTAAATGATATAAATTATATGACAGATGCTGTCAGATAACGAGTACTTAAAATATTGGCTATGATTATTTATGATCTAATTATGGAATTTTGATACAAGTCAATGGTATTTGATTTTAGAATGGAGCAACAATGGAACATTCCTAATAGCTTCGTTCTTTTTACCTTTTGATAAATTTTATTTTATTTGACTTAGATAAAAATGTATTTGGATAGGAAGATAACACATTTTTATAAACATATATAAATGCACCTAAGGTTAATATGCACCCACACCCCTTAAACCCAAACTAAAATCTCTGCACACAGAGGCAAAAAAGTAATAGCTGTCACTTCCTGGTATCACTGCTGCTTAAACCCTTTACTACACTTGATACTTCTCTTATCAAAAGGGGGGCCAATAAATTATTCATCGCAGTAATCTGATGATAGCTCAGCAAATAAGAAGGGCAATGGGACATACCATAAGAAAAATTATTAAAACAATAAAATTTGTCTTACAACATACCCTACTTTTTAATTCTATTTTCCTAAGTAATTAATTTTTCACCATCTTTCTTGTTCAACTTAATATTTATATATTTAATATACAGAAATGGTATTTTATGCAGTATATTACATCAGCATTATATTGATTTTTGTAGTGAAAATGAAGTGTTCCCTGATGTTAACTGCTCCAATTCTTGTTGTTTCAGTCATTAAGGTACAAAACCCCAAAGTGCTTTTACATATATATATATATATGTATATATATACATATATATGTATACATATACACATATGTATATGTATACATACGTTAAACAGAATAGCCAAATATGATATGATTTTTGGGAGGAAGAATAGACATACAGGTTAGAATATTTTAAAATAGATCTATATCTTTCTAAGGGGTAATTTACAATAACTTGGCTACTATAAATTATTCAATTAATCAAAATATTTATATTTATTATATAGGATTCAAGATGCACAGAAGTAAAATTGCTTATCTATGTAGTTATGAGCATTATTTTTATGCATGACTGTACAATGAAAACCCTTTGTGCTAGTATAACAAAGAGAGACCATACCATTTGTATTAAGCATCTAGAAGTCACACAGTAAACAACTGTTAATAGCAGTGCACAGTTCCAGAATTACAACAGAAGCTGTCTTCTAAACACATCCTCTTAATGAAAGCATTCTGTGCTACTGCAAGAAATAAGAGTCACTAACTAAGGGACTTAAATGGAGTCTTTTGACTACTTGCCTTCTGAGGAATTTCACTAATATCCTACTGTTTTTCAAGCAATTAAAATGCAAATAAACAGTTAAGGATACCAGTCCTGGAGCCCAGATTTGAAAAGATATTACTCTATATTCACTAAAGCAGCTTGGTTTCTTTTCACTGAAGGCTGCATTGTAGATGTGCCTTCTGATTAATACTATTCACCTCAGACAGTCTTTCTTGACAGATAGAACTATTGTTTATGTGCTTTCATGCTGAAATGTGATTCTTCTCTCCTCCATAATTAGCAGAATATGTTCATTTAAAAATAAGTGAAATTGTTCTATGCATAAATATCTTGGAATTGAAATGTAAAACCTTATGATTAGGTTTAAACATCTCTTTAGAATGTATTGAAAGAGAAGACATTGATGTTTTCTTGCAGATCAAAGAATAGTGGCAAGTTACTATCTCATTGTTTTCATCAACTAACTCTTCACCTATGAATAAATGTATGATGTACATTAATCAGTGGGAAAGGACTCCTTAACAAAGAGATATCCAGATGGTGATATGGCATTTTAAAAGCTCCTAATGGAATTATGCGATGCTTCTAAAATTGATGTCAAGGTATTTCATCTCATCTTGTCTCCAAATAGGCTGGTATTATCCCTGACTATAATTATAAAAAAACTTAAATGTTCAAGGAACTGGTAAAGATGAAATTTCTTTCATAACTCTTATGTATGGTAAAAATAAAGTTGAATTTGGACTTCATTATATTTGTCAGAAAACAAGATTATAGATCAAGTGCTTTATTTCTTCTTTATTTGCTCAGTGTTGCAAAAGAGATAGAGATATATTATCATATAGGATATTTTACTTAACTCTTTTTATTAGAAATATATACCTATCATCTTTGAAATTCACCAATTGAAAGAAGTAGATAAGCAATCTTGAGTTTAATCTAGAAGGGTAAATGTCAAGTAGTGAGCAGAACGCTGTCAAGTCAACTTTCAAGAGACTTGAGATGAGTCATTTTGCCCTGAATCAATCCCTCCAAATTCAAAACAGAAAAAAGAGTAACCTGTCAGATTAGAAAGTTTACCCAATAGAGCAAATATTCTGGAAGAGTATAAGGCATAGGAAGCAGCTTATCTGCTGCTCAAATCACTAAATGTCTTCATTTACAAAAAGATGAAGTCCAAGATACATGTCTATGTTTGTTTCCAAACCAATGACAGGCTCAAGGTATGTCACTCTATATATGTCACTCAAAAAAATAAGAAATATTTCGAGTTGAAGGTAGTTGAGTATCAACAGATACAGGGGAAAAATGATCCAATTTCGGGGAGGTGAGTTGATACACCCGGAAAGGGGGAAGCCGCTGAACTCTGCTGGAACTCAGATGCCAGCACCTATCTCTGTCTCCTGTATTGTGCTGCATTCTTGGCCTGATTTCATCCTGTTTGTGGCTTCATCTGCACATGGCTACCCTTCCCTGGAGGTGAGTTGATACGCCCAGAGAGAACGAAGCCAGAGGAAAACGGCTGCTTCCCTTCACTAAGCAGCCACGCACATCATTTAGCCAATGAATACAACCACAACACGTAGAAAAAACCCACAATACAAGTGTGGCAATGGCGAAATAACACAGGCCAGTGCCAGACATAGAGAATGAAGACGGCAACTCAGATGACCGGAACATAGCCAACCAACTAGTCAGTCTTTCAGATAAGGAGTTTAGAGTCAAAATATGGAAAATGTTCAAATAACTCAAAGAAAGTATAGAAGAGAACACTAATAAGAATCAAGAGAATATGAAGATAGAAATGTGAAAACTCCAAACTGAAATTTCAGGTCAAATAACAGGTCTGAAAAACTCAGTAGATGAATTGAAGAAAAACATGGATGAGCTTTCCCACGGGTTAACAGCAGCCAAGGATAGAATTAGTACACTGGAAGATGAGATGAATAACAACTCCATACAGCAGAAGAGATTGAAAAAAAGCCTTAAATCAAATTATCAAACAATGGAAAAATTACTCAAAGAATGGGAACAGATGAAAATATAAGTCTATGATAAGCTCAACAGAAAGAACTTAAGAATAATTGGAGTCCCAGAGACCCAGGAAGAAAATCTCCAGGAAGAATCAATGGTCAAGAACATCATTAAAAGATACTACCAGAGCTAAAGAATACATGTGATCAAATCCTGCATGCCCGAAGAGTACCAACTAAAAGAGACCCCAGAAAAAACACCCTGAGACACATCCTAGTTACAATGTCGAATCCCACTGATAGAGACAGAATTTTGAAAGCAGCAAGATCAAAAAGAGAAATTAAATTCAAGGGAACATCCTTGAGATTTACTGCAGACCTGTCACCTGAAACACTCAAGACCAGAAAGCAGTGGTGGGACATAGTGACAAAACTCAATGAAATAAATGGTTCGCCTAAAATACTGCACCCAGAAAAACTCACTTTCAGGTTTGAAGGAACAATACATGGTTTCACAGACAAACAACAGCTCAGATACTTCAGACGCAAAACCAGTCTTAAAAGAAAAACTGAAAGACCTACTTTAAGACAAGACTGACCAATAGACACACCAAACTTTGATATAAAGATGGCACTAAATACCAGGACAATTCTTTCTCTCAATGTCAATGGACTAAATGCACCAGTTAAGAGACACAGAGTGGTTAAATGGATCAAAAAACTCAATCCAACCTTCTGCTGCCTACAAGAAACACAGCTGAATAGTCAGAACAAACATAGACTCAAAATAAAAGGCTGGAGGAAAATCATCCAAGCAAACAACACCCATAAAAAAGCTGGAGGGACCATACTAATATCATTTTAAAAGCCATGGAATTTCTAGAACATTATATGAATAAAAAAGAATATGTCATATTTCTTAATTGTATATGACTTAAAATAACTCTATAAAATAATATGTATCTGCATTTATCATCCATTGATAAAGTCTAATGTATGAGATGTTTATTAGGTAGAAGCAGAACCATAAAGTATGCCTTGACTGATTCTTGCTTACCAATTTATTGAATAGGCTTAAAACTATCCTTTTTTGTAGGGGTTTTAGTGGAATAATAAAACTTCATTTGTAGAGGTCAAAGTTTTGGTTGGCCTGGTGCTATTTTAAACTTTTATTTTCAGTGACTCCATATAAATGTGCTTTGAAATAAAGTTGAGATAAAACCACAGTAAAATTGTGTCTGTCTTTAAACACAAAGAGGAAAATTCTTCTGATTGGCAGAAGGATTACTAGCAAATCCAGAGAAAATGACTATCCAAAACCAATTAATACACTGGCTATAAAGATTGGAAATAAGGGGAGGGTAATATATTAATTAATATCTACTAAATAACGATAAATAGAAAGGCATTTAATTAGCTGCTAGGTGGAGTTATACATTTCAGTCTTGGGGGATTAGTGTCCTAGTGTTAAAAAGTATTAACAGTGGTGAAAGTGTTATATAGAAAATCAAAAGCACTTTCTTTTAAAACAGTTATGAAAAATACTATGAAATAGAAGTATTGGTTGTTATTAATTAAAGAAATATGAGGCATTGGTTATATAAGTATTAGTGGTTTATTTGTATATGGAAAAGAGAAAATAGGCATTGGCTGTGTGAACACTTAAATCTGGTAAAATTATTACAAACTATAGAAAAAAATCTGTGCTTGAGACAGGATGAAAATTGGACTATTCTATGTTAACCTGAATTCTGTCACTTGTGCCAGTTCCATTTTCATTATAGAAAAACCAGCAGATGGGTAAGAAGTTTGCTGAAGCAAATCACTCTGAGGTGTCTGTCTCATGAGGCCATTCTAGGCAATAACATTTTTGAAATGAATAAAAATAGGAGTTGAATATGGACATTTTTGATATTGCCTTAATTCACAACCTGGCTGAGTCACACTGCCTTTGAGAGCCATAATTTCAAATTTCTGAACTTGAATGCATCTTAAAATTTCTCTTCACGAATGGAAGGTGGGAAAAAAGCAAAGTGTTAGATGTAAAAGGCAGACACACAAATAGCTGTTCAAGAGGGAGTATGACTTAGTGTTGCTCTGGGAACAAAATTCAAATCTCCAAATCATGTTTAAAATATCAGCTTTGCCACAATGTTAGGCAAACCCAGAAGGAAAAATACTGGGTTAGTTTGCTGCATACAGCATAATTAGGCTGAAACACTTGCTTTTCGTCACATTTCTTATTTTTATATGCTGGGAGGAAACTACTTACCTATTCCAGAAAACTGGAATACATTTTTATAATAAATTAAAGTGGTTCTTAAGTAAATAAATAAATAAATAAATAAATCTCTATATTTAAACTGGTCTTAATGAAAGGTAAACTGATAGAAAAAAAGCCTTTCATATGGGAATCAATTCCAATGAAACTCATTCAAATAATGAATCAATTAAAGTGAAATTGAACAAAGTTTAGCTCATGTTACCAGACTCTAACAAATTTCCTAAAGAATTGATGGCATTACACCTATAGAAAATAATTATAAATAATTGTACTAAACAATGATTTTAATATTTTTACTTTGTAAAATATAACAAGATCTCAAAAAATTAAAATAATGTATAATCAATTAAAATAATGTATCATCAAATAATAAAGAACATACTTTTGCTAAAATAATATAAAAATAACCCAAATATAATTTTTCTAAAATTTATTTACAGAAATATCATCGATGCTAGGAATCTGTTTTATTTAAATCTTGTAATAGAGCAAATGATTTTTGCTCACTTATAGCATGACAGCTAAGACTTGGTAGATAATATAAAGTTTTAACCAAAAGTTGTTCTTATTATATTAAAACATTTAACTATAAATAATTAACCATGAGTATTGTAAACAATAATACTAAAATACATTTTTATAATTTAGAATTATTAGAAATATAAAAATTCACCAAATTTTATAAATGTTTATTCAGACTATTCAATATATAAATATGTAATATATGCTTTCAAATGCCTGGATTCTCATAGCGATACATGGGGTCTACTCAAAACCATAAAAATAATGTAGACAAATTTTTTTTCACTCTGAGGACTTCAAGGAAAACTTCTCCTGTGCCTGTCTGTGTTTCTGAATCCCTGAAGGTCTCCTCAGAGGCCTACGGAGTGTACCCCCCAAAAAAAACTGCATTTCGAAGCTGCCCAGTGAGTAAACTCTGGCTGTGGGGGTCGCCGTCCAATAAGCTGAGCCCTCTGGCCTGCGGAGGTTCCACCCTACTGTGCCTTTGTTCACTCTGAGGACTTCAAGGGAAATTTCTCCTGTGACTGTCTGTGTTTCTGAATACCTGAAGGTCTCCTCAGAGGCCTAGGGAGCGCACCCCCAAAAACTGTCAACAAGAGACAGCAGAAGAGGCGGCCACACACTCTTTCTAATCAATAAACCCCACCACAACATGCAGGAAAAAACACACTACAAGCGTGACAATGGGAAAAACTCGCAGGCAAACACTATGCACAGAGAATGAAGAAGAAAGCTCGGATGACCTAATAAATTCCAACCACCTGATTAACCTTTTGGATAAGGAACTTAAAATAGAAATGTGGAAGATGTTTGAAGAACTCAAAGAAAGCATAGATTGACCTGAACAGAACACAAAGACAGAAATCAGAAAACTCCAAACTGAAATAACAAATCTGAAAAAGACGGTAGCTCAACTAAAAACCTCAATGAATGGCCTCACCAGAAGGGTAACAGCAGGTGAGGAGAGAATCGGAGTACTGGAAGATGTGATGCAGAAAAACTCAACACAAGAGAAGAAATTGAAAAAGAAACTTAAGACAAACGAACAGGCAATGGAAAAAGTACTCAAGGAATGCGAACAGATGAAAATAGAAGTCTCTGATAAACTCAACAAAAACAATATAAGAATCATTGGAGTCCCAGAGATAGGTAGGAGATCTCCAGGAAGAATCAACTGTCAAAGACATCATCAAAGAGATACTCCCAGAGTTAAAGACATACAATCAAATACTGAATGCCCGAAGAATACCAGATAAAAGAGACCCGAAGAAAAACACCCCAAGACACATCCTTCTTACAATGACAAATCCCACAGATAGAAATAGAATAATGAAAGCAGCAAGATCAAAAAGGGAAATTACATTCAAAGGAGCATCCCTAAGACTTACAGAAGACATGTCACAAGAAAACCTCAAGGCCAGAAGACAGTGGTGGGATATTGTGACAAGACTGAATGAAACGAATGCCTCACCAAGAATACTGCACCCAGCCCGATCACATTCAGGTTTGAAGGAAGAATACATAGTTTCATGGATAAACAACAGCTCAGAAACTTCACAGATGATAAACCAGCCTTAAAGGAAAAACTGACAGGTCTACTCTAAGACAAGAGAGACCAACAAACACAGCAAACTTACCTACAAAGATGACATTAAATCCTATGACAATCATCTCCCTCAATGTCAATGGACTAAATTCACCAGTTAAAAGACACAGAGTGGCAAAATAGGTCTAAAAGATGAAACCAACCTTCTGCTGCCTACAAGAAACACATCTGAATAGTCAGAACAAACATAGACTCAAGATCAAAGGCTGCAGGAAAATCATCCAAGCAAACAACACCCTCAAAAAAGCTGTGGTGGCCAATTAATATCTGATGACACCAACATTATACTCAGAAAAGTGGTAAGGGAGAAAGAGGGTCACTATGTACTAATCAAGGGATATGCGCAAAAGGAAGAACTCAAACTATTAAACATATATACACCCAATGAGAGACCAGCAAATAATCTAATACAATTATTGACAAATCTGAAAGAATAAATCAATAATAAAACAATAATTGTGGGAGACCTCAACATGGCCCTATCAACACTTGATAGGTCAACCAGACTGAAACCCAACAAAAACATACTAGCCCTGAAAATAGTAATGTAAAAAAGAGGACTAGTAGATATATAAAGGACACTCCATACCAAAAAATCTGGATACACATTCTTCTCCAATGTACATGGGCCATTCTGCAGGATAGACTACATGCTGACACATAAAACATACCTCCATAAAATCAAGAAGATAGAAATCTTGCAGGCTACCTTTGCTTACCACAAGGCTCTGAAATTAGATGTGAACTACTAAGGCACACAGAAGAAAAATTTTGACAATTGGAAATTAAACAGCCTGCTACTGAACAATCAGTGGGTCCGAGATGAAATCAAAAAGGAAATCAAAACATTCCTGGAAACAAATGATAATGAAGACACAAACTGCCAGAATCTATGGGATACAGCAAAATTGGTCCTGAGTGGAAAATTTATAGCTCTACAAGCACACATCAGGAAGGAAGAAGGGGCATACCTGAATAACTTAATGACACAGCTCAAAAAATTAAAAAATGACCAACAAAAGAAACCAAAAATAGGAAGACAAAAGAAAATAACAAAGCTGAAAGCAGAAATCAATGAAGTGGAAAAACAAAAAAACAATCTGAAAGATCAACGAAAGCAGAAGTTGGTTCTTTGAAAAAATAAGCAAGATTGATAGACAATTGGCAAAACTCACAAAGAAGGAGAGAGAGATAAAAAACTGATAACCCATATTAGAAATGAAAAGGGGAAGATATCGCAGAGATCCAAAGGATAATCAGAGACTACTTTGAGAAACTTTATGCTACTAAACATGAGAACCTAGAAGATATGGAAAAATTCTTGGACACTTATAACCTTACACAGTTAAGTAAGGAGGATATAGCATATCTAAACACTCCTATCACTACAAAGGAAATTGAAACTGTAATCAAACATCTGCCCAAAAAGAAAAGCCCAGGCCCAGATGTATTTACTAATAAATTTTTTCAAATTTTTCAAGAGGAGCTACTACCAATCCTAGCCAGGCTCTTTCATGAAATAAAAAAAACAGGAACACTCCCATACAGCTTTTATGAAGCCAACATCACCTTGATACCAAAACCAGGCAGAGATACTGCCAAAAAAGAAAATTACAGACCAATATCCCTGATGAATGCTGATGTAAAGATCTTCAACAAAATCCTGGCAAATAGGATCCAATGCACCATTAAGTAGATCATACAGTACGACCAAGTAGGTTTCATCCCAGGAACGCAAGGATGGTTTAACATCCGTAAATCTATCAACATCATACACAACATCAACAACAAGAAAAATAAAAATCACATGATCATATCAATAGATGCGGAGAAAGCATTAGATAAGGTCCAACACCCATTCTTGATCAAAACTCTCAGCAAGATGGGAATGAAAGGAACCTTTCTCAATCTAGTTGAAGCAATCTACCGCAAGCCAATGGCAAATATTATCCTCAATGGAGAAAAACTAAAAGTCTTTCCTCTAAATTCTGGTAGAAGACAAGGCTGTCTGCTCTCACCACTCCTCTTCAACATAGTACTGGAACTTCTTGCTATAGCAATCAGGCAAGGAAAAGATATCAAGGTATTTCAGATAGAAAAGGAAAAATTCAAGCTCTCATTGTTTGCAGATGCCATGACACTCTACTTAGAAAACCCTAAAGACTCTACCAAAAAGCTTCTAGAAACAATAGATTCATATAGCAAGATGACAGGCTACAAAATCAACCTACAGATATCAATGGCCTTTTTATACACCAATAATGATAGGGAAGAGACGGAAGTCAGGAAGGCAATCCCATTCACAATAGTGCCACACAAACTCAAATATCTTGGAGTCAACTTGACCAAAGACATGAAGAACATATACAAAGAAAACTATAAAGCCCTGCTCCAAGAAATAAGAGAGGACACACGGAAATGGAAACACATACCCTGCTCATGGATTGGCAGGATTAATATCATTAAAATGGCAATAATCACCAAAGTATTATATAGATTTAATGTGATCCCCTTAAAAATACCCATGACATTCTTCAATGAAGTGGATCAAAAACTTATAAAGTTCATCTGGAACAATAAACACCCTCGAATAACTAAAGCACTCCTAGGGAAAAGGAAAATGGGAGGCATTACTTTCCCCAACTTTAAACTGTACTACAAAGCAATAGTTTTCAAAACAGCATGGTATTGGAATAAAGACAGACGCTCAGATCAGTGGAATACGCTTGAGTTCTCAGAGAACATTCCCCAGACATACAATTACCTAATTTTTGTCAAAGGAGCAAGAAATCCTAAGTGGAGCAAGGAAAATATCTTCAACAAGTGGTGCTGGCAGAACTGGTTAGCCACTTGCAAAAAAGCGAAAATAGACCCCCCAGTTAACATCATGTACGAAGGTAAAATCCAAATGGATTAAAGACCTTGATATCAGACCTGATACCATAAGGTATATAGAACAACACGTCGCTAAAACACTCTATGACATTGAGACTAAAGGCATCTTCAAGGAGGAAACTGCACTTTCGAAACAAGTGAAAGTAGAGATCAACAGATGGGAATACATTAAGCTGAGAAGCTTCTGCACCTCAAAAGAAATAGTGCCCAGGATACAAGAGTCACCCACTGAGTGGGAGAAACTATTCACCCAACACCCTTCAGAAAAGGGGCTAATATCCAAAATATACAGGGCACTGACAGAACTTTACAAGAAAAAAACATCTAATCCCATCAAAAAATGGGGAGAAGAAATGAACAGACATTTTGATAAAAAAAGAAATACAAATGGCCAAAAGACACATGAAAAAATACTCCTCGCCACTAATCATCAAGGAGATGCAAATCAAAACAAGGATTAGATACCACCTCACACTGCAGAGATTGGCACACATCACAAAAAATGAGAATAATCAGTGCTGGCGGGGATGTGGAGAGAAAGGAACTCTTATCCACTGCTGGTGGGAATGCCATCTAGTACAGCCTCTATGGAAAGCGATATGGAGATTCCTCCAAAATCTGGAAATTGAGCTCCCATTCGACCCAGCTATTCCACTCCTAGGGATATAACCTAAGAACACAAAAATGCAATACAAAAACCCCTTCCTCACACCTATATTTATTGCAGCACTATTCACAATAGCCATGCTCTGGAAACAACCCAGATGCCCTTCAACAGACGAATGGCTAAAGAAACTGTGGTACACATACACAATGGAATATTATGCAGCTGTCAGGAGAGATGAAGTCATGAAATTTTCCTATACATGGATGTACATGGAATCTATCATTTTGAGTGAAATAAGTCAGAGGGAGAGAGAGAGACACAGAAGAGTCTCACTCATATATGTGTTTTAAGAAAAATAAAAGTCATTTTTGTAACAATCCTCAGAGACAATGAGAGGAGGGCTGGAACACCAGCTCACTTCATGAAGCTCACCACAAAGAGTGGTGAGTACAGCTATAGAAATAACTACACAGGGAACTACCATAATCATGTGAATGAATGAGGGAACTTAAAAGCCTGTCTGGAGTACAGGTGGGGGTGGGGTGGGATGGAGGGAAATTTGGGACATTGGCGGTGGGAATGTTGTACTGGTGAAGGAGGTGTTCTTTACATGATGAAGCCTAATCACATCATTTATATAATCAAGATGTTCAAATAAAGAAGAAAAAAAAACAGCATCATTTTGGAATGAAGTCAGACCCTCAGATCAGTGGAATAGGCTTCAGTTCTCAGACATTGTTCCCCAGACAAAATTTTACCTAATTTTTGCAAAGGAGCAAGAAATCCTAAGTAGAGCAGGGAAAACCTGTTCAATAAGTGGTGCTGGCAGAACTGGTCAGCCACTTGCAAAAAAGCGAACATAGACCCCCCAGTTAACATCATGTACGAAGGTAAAATCCAAATGGATTAAAGACCTTGATATCAGACCTGATACCATAAGGTATATAGAACAACACATCGCTAAAACACTCTATGACATTGAGACTAAAGGCATCTTCAAGGAGGAAACTGCACTTTCGAAACAAGTGAAAGCAGAGATCAACAGATGGGAATACATTAAGCTGAGAAGCTTCTGCACCTCAAAAGAAATAGTGCTCAGGATACAAGAGTCACCCACTGAGTGGGAGAAACTATTCACCCAACACCCATCAGATAATGGGCTAATATCCAAAATATACAGGGCACTGACAGAACTTTACAAGAAAAAAACATCTAATTTCATCAAAAAATAGGGAGAATAAATGAACAGATGCTTTGATAAAAAAGAATTACAAATGGCCAAAAGACACATGAAAAAATGCTCCTCATCAATAATCATCAGGGAGATGCAAATCAAAACAAAGATGAGATACCATCTCACACCACAGAGATTGGCATACATCAGAAAGAATGAGAATAATCAGTGCTGGCAGGGATGTGGATAGAAGGAACTCTTATCCACTGCAGGTAGGAATGCCGTCTAGTCCAACCTCTATAGAAAGTGATATGGAGATACCTCCAAAATCTGGAAATTAAGCTCCCATTAGACCCAGCTATTCCACTCCTAGGGATATACCCTAAGAAAACAAGAATACAATACGAAAACCTCTCCCTCACATCTATATTTATTGCAGCACTATTCACAATAGCCAGGCTCTGGAAACATCGAAGATGCCCTTCAACAGATGAATGGCTAAAGAAACTGTGGTACATATACACAATGAAATATTATGCAGCCATCAGGAGAGATGAAGTCATGAAATTTTCCTATACATGGATGTATATGGAATCTATCATGCTGAGTGAAATAAGTCAGAGGGAGAGAGAGAGACACAGAAGAGTCTCACTCATCTATAGGTTTAAAAAAAAAATAAGTCATTTTTGTAACAATCCTCAGAGACAATGAGAGGAGGGCTGGAACACCAGCTCACTTCATGAAGCTCACCACAAAGAGTGGTGAGTGCAGTTATAGAAATATCTACACAGAGAACTACCATAATCATGTGAATGAATGAGGGAACTGGAAAGCCTGTCTGGAGTACAGGTGGGGGTGGGGTGGGATGGAGGGAGATTTGGGACATTGGCGGTGGGAATGTTGCACTGGTGAAGGGGGTGTTCTTTACATGACTGAAACCTAATCACAATCATATATGTAATCAAGATTTTTAAATTAAAAAAGTAAAAAATATAATAATGTTGACAAGAATTAAGTGCAGATAAAATATATATACTCTTCACCTGTTACATTGCAAGAAAGACTTTCTACTTTGAGAGATAACACTTTAACCTTACTAAATATGACTATAATATATCAGGTTTTAAAGGAAAGAAATCTAAATTCATATAGAGAGTGTGGACTCTGAAAAATCATGAAGACTGAGAATGTGGTAAAATTAAGAGATGTGTTGGTATATGCCAAATCTTTAACAAAGACAGTTAAAAAGCTGGTATTAAAGAAAGCCTGGATTATTCTCCACTGTATAAGCCCCATAAGGCTCTCTGATAATGAGGAAATCGCATCAACTTGATCCAAGGGTAGGTTGCCCTACCTCACCACTCAATGGTGAGATGAAATTGGAAGACGCTCTTACCAAGGTCTGTACAAGACCCAATAGCTCTATTTGCAAAACACTGTTTACAGCAACTGCGATTAAGCAAAGCTTTTCCTGATACCACAAAGCAAGACTTTATCCTACTTCATCCTAGGACCTGTACAAAAACCATGATCTCAAACTACAGAAGACTGACTTTGTCAACTGCGACTGAGCAGAATTTTTTCTGGGACCATAATAGAAAAAAAATCTCATAAGAATAAAGAAAGTCAGAAAGTTTGGAGAAAATACTAATAAAATAATAAAGCAGAATAATATAATAACTATATATAATATCTTATAAAATATAATAGAAGGAAAATATAGACAATTGAAGAAGCTGAAAATAGAAGTAGTGAGCTCAAATATGGAGTACTGGAAACAATCCCAAAAGAGGACCAAGAAGGAGTAATTTAAAGAAACAAAGAAAATATAGGAGTCCAGAGGCATAGGGCTGGAGAGATATTAGAGTGGGTAATTTACACAGTTGAGCTTGTTTTGATCCCTGACGTTCTATACAGTCCCCCCAAGTCTGCCAGAGTTAAGCCTGAATGAAGAGATGTAAATGCCTACAATATAGTCTGAAAACAAAACAACTTCCATTCTAAATAGTAACATAGGAGAACATCAGGAATGTCATTCTCATATAGGAGTTACAGAAGAGAGAAATGGGTATTACTCTATGAAGAGACAGTAGAACTTCTCCAAGTTGAGAAGGGAAATACCGAGATCCAGAAATTTCAAAGTTCCAAAAATATAAATTCCAACAGATGCACAGTAAGATACATAACTAAAATGGTAAAAACAAAGATAAAGAAAGAATCCTAAAAGTAGCAGAGGAGAAACAGACATAAGCGAGCTTCCGTACAAGTATTAGCATTTCTCATCAGAAACTCAATATGCCAGAAGAAATGCAATGATATATACAAGATAGAGAAATCTTCCAAACAAAATGCTCTTCCAAGCTTTGTTCTCTTTGTTCCCTCTTAGATTTAAAGTTTCTCAGAGAAATAATAGATAAAGGAATTCATTATCACCAGCCCAGCCCTTGAGAATATGAAAAGAAATTCTATAAAAGAAAATGAAGTCCAACTTGTAAGGAGATGGATACCTAATACATAAAATAAAGGACAAGAGAAAAATTATGACTTTATTTTTAAGTTGCTGGTTTTTTGTTTTCTTTTTATTTAACTTTTTTTTTTGTTTTTTGTTTGTTTGGTTCGTTGGCTTTTAGGGTCACTCTTGGCAGTGCTCAGGGGTTACTACTGGTTCTACACTCAGAAATCGATCCTGACAGGCTCAGGGGACCATATGGGATGCTGGGATTTGAAGTACAGTTTTCTGCATGCAAGGCAAACGCCTTACCTCCATACTATCTCTCTGGATGCAAATTGCTGTTTTTTTTTACTCATAATCTCCATTTTGATAAATTTATAGATTTTAACATTTTACAAATAAAATTTCCAGTTCTAAATTTTATATTTGTTTTTTCTAAAGCAGTCCTTATTTCTTTGTTGAAAAGATATAAAAAAATTTTTATTTTATTAAAGGAATGCCACGTATGGTTTATAATCAATGAATCATTCAAAAAATAAAAGATGGTCAAGATAAAGCTTGAAGATAGCATTAAATAACACCATCATGATGAGACAAAGGAACTAAAACAAAGATGTTACAAGGAATAAAAATAGTTAAATAAGTACTTTTAAAATAGTAAAGAGGGGCCGGAGAGATAGCACAGCAGTAGGGCTTTTGCCTTGCACACAGTCAACCCAGGACAGATGGTGGTTTGAATTCTAGCATCCCATATGGTCCCCTTAGCTCCCAGGGGCCATTTCTGAGCACAGAGCCAGGAGTAACCCCTGAGCTCTGCTGGATGGATGGATAGAAAAATAGAGAGATAGATAGGTAGGTAGGTAGGTAGGTAGGTAGGTAGGTAGGTAGGTAGGTAGGTAGGTAGGTAGGTAGGTAGGTAGGTAGGTAGTAAAGAAATTGGGGCCATAGTGGTAGCATAGTGGTAGGGCCTTTGCCTTGCAAGGACTGACCCAGGACTGACACGGGTTCAATCCTCAGTGTCCCATATGGCCCCCCAAGCCAGGCGCAATTTCTGAGCACAGAGCCAGGAGTAACTCCTGAGCACCAGAGGGTCTTCCCCCCACCCAAATAAAATGAAATAAACTCAAGATTATATGTTGAAATTGTACTCAACAGTAAATATAAAAATTATAAACTTGCAAAAAGGCATTTCTGACTATTCCTATAAAATAAAAAATAGAGCTGATCTTTAAACTTGGAGCAAAATCAGGTCAAAGGGATAGTGCAGGGTTAAGTAGATTGTCTTCCACATGGATGACCCTAGTTCAATATTAGCACTGTATTTGTTCACTGAATACTGCCAACAAATTCCTGAGCACATATCAGGAATAGACTCTGAACATTGTTGAACGTTGAAAACAAATAAACAACAACAAAAAAATAGAGTTGGCATAAATAATTTATGCCTAAATTTGCTGCATTTATAGACTTTGTTCTATATATTTGGTATGCAATAAAAAGGAACTTAGTAGTAGGAAGTTATACCATAAATTTTAGCAAAATTATTTTACATTAAATAAGATGGTTAAACTAGAAAATTTTATCTAAAGTAATTGTAAGATTGATTAAGTAATGACAAAGATGAAGCATATTGTAATTTAAGTTTCAACTTCAATAATTTGATTTGTTCACCTTATAATTTTGAACAGCATATCTTCCTAAAAGTTTAATGATGTAAATATAAAAGGTGAGCTAAAATAAAAGTAAAACAATTTGCTTAAGTAGTGAATGTATCAGAAGACAAAATCAAGCTTCAAATCAGTCTCAAATTATTGTTTTATATAGGAGTGTTAAAGTCTATTGTTCCCTTTGACATTATTATTTGAAAAAAAATATTTGTCTCTTAAATGATATACATCAGAGACTAAATAAGCAATTGTTTTTAAAATGACATTGATTTTCTTAAGGGTATAAGTTGCAATTATATTAGAAAAATTCAAAAATATAAAGAAACTTAAGATTTTAAAACATATACATTTAAGTTACATAACAGACCAATTATTTGCCTTGAACTTCAGATTAATTAGATCACACATGTAGAGAAAATAACTGTATATATATACATATATATATAATTTTCTAATAAATTTAACACAACTCACCTATTCATCTATTTTCAACACCCTAAAATCTGGCAAATAGATATGACACTCAAAATAATTCTGAAATAAAATGTTCCAGCTTTGCATACTCTTTCCAAGGAGAATAATTTTTTCATAAATAATCAAGGAAACAGGGCAGAATCTATAAAATCCTGAAATTGCAACTCAAGTATGGTATATTCTAAATCTGTCATTGTGTGATTACTTTCCAATTTTACATAAAAGAAAAATCTAAAAATAATATTTGTATCATTAGAAATGTTATTAACCTGGGCCCAAATTATAGAATATTAGTTCGAGTACTTGACTTGCATGTAACCAACACTGGTTCAATCTCCAGGATCTATTATGGTCCCCTGAACCCACCAGAAATGATTCGTAAACACAGCTGGGTGTGTTTAAAAACCTAAAATTAAATGTTATTGACCAAAATGATTCTGAATTAGTCATAAGAATATACATATTTATTTTATTTTTATGATGCACACTTAAAACTTTATAATTTTATAATTAAATGTTATTTCAATACAAATAAAATAAAACAATGTGGGGTCTATCAAGATGCTTGAGGAAGAAAATATTTTTTATATCTAGATTGCTATAGTTCTCAGTTTTACTTCATCATAAATGTTCTCTGTGCTCATATTTTTCTTCTTTATAGTGTTGTGTTGAAGATTTTCATGTCCTAAAGGTATTACAAATATGTGCTAATCAAATAAATTCTTCACTTTAATCTTAGAACTTTCATGACAAATAGAAATGATAGTTGTGGAGTTTTATCTGATTATTTAAATACATATGTTAGTAGCTTTCAATATGATTTTTTTTTCTTTTCTTTGGGGGGGGGTGTCAAACCTGGCAGCACTCAGTGGTTACTCCTGGCGCTATGCTCAGAAATTGCCCCCAGTAGGCTCGGGGGACCATATGGGATGCCGGGATTCGAACCATTGTCCTCTACATGCAAGGCAAACACCTTACCGCTGTGCTATCTCTCCGGCTCCTGATTTTTTCTTTTTCAAATAATAATTTTCAGACACAAAAGAGAAAAGAGCTGGAAGTTCCAACTCACCTCAGGAAACTCACCACAAAGAGTGATGAGTTTAGTTAGAGAAATAACTACATTTTGAACGGTCCTAATAATGAGAATGTATGAGGGAAATGGAGAGCCTGTTTAGAGTACAGGCAGGGGTCGGGTGGGGAGGAGGGAGACTTGGGACATTGGTGATGGGAATGTTGCACTGGTGATGGGTGATGTTCTTTACATGACTGAAACCCAAACACAATCATGTATGTAATCAAGGTGTTTAAATAAAAAAAAACTGCATGAACCATATTATAAAAGCATATATTTTCTATGTTATTAAATTATTTGCATTACATCTACATCTTTAAAATGTTAATACAATTTCTCATAAATCTTTGAAACAGTTTTAAAAGTCCTTAAATTACTCTGTAACCTGTAACATAATTTAAAAGTGAGCAATCTAGAAAATATAGTTATTTGTATAGAAAAACAACCATGAAAATGGAAAACTACTTTTACAAAACTGTTTTTCTAACTCACTCTAAATCTGTTTTTTTGTTTTTTGTTTGTTTGTTTTGGTTGTTGGGTCACACCCAGTGGCCTTCAGGGGTTACTCCTGACTCTATGCTCAGAAATAGCTCCTGGCAGGCACGGGGGACCATCTGGGGTGCCAGGATTAGAACCACCGTCCATCCTGTTTCAGCTGCGTGTAAGGCAAATGCCCTACCACTTTGCTATCTGTACGGCCTCAGTAGTACAGAATTTTTTTTATATTTTATTTTATTAAATCTTTAACTGTCCTTGATGCCATTCAAAAAGAGAGAAAATATATATAAGCATTTCAGATACACCTGCTGAATTCAGTGCTTATTCCTGGCTCTGGGACCAACTCTGGAAAACATATATGGTGCCATAGATCAATTCAGGGTCACCAAGCAAGAGAAGTACCTGTTCTATATACAGACATCCAGTGGGAGGGAGGATGCACTTAGTTAAAAGATGATAGTTTGAAGAGAGGAGCTGAAAAGGTGGTTTAGGTTCCCTTAATTACTAATTACCAGAAATTTTGCATTCTTAGAAAAATCCCTGTAATGTGGGCCATGTATTCACTCTTTTATCTGTCCCTTCTCCCAGAATAAAACAATCCAGAGACTTTTATTAGCTGCCCAGGTCCTTTTGATATATAAAGGACTAGCTAGGTTATATTACCAAAGGTAGGCAACTGTGTTTTTAATGTTTGCCCTTCTTTCTGTGTTTACAGGTTCTGAAGAATAAATACTCTACATGGAGAACAGTCAGAGCTTTCGGTTCTTGAGGTTCTCAGTCGATGAGGCCTCTCTCACTTAAGTATGTCTTGATTGTGGTGCCACTGCATCAGGCCTGTTCACCTGGGGCTGGTCCCCAGCCACTACTCTAACTCATGTAGTATCTCTCAAATATGCCTTACCATGTCCTAATAGATAAGAGGTTGGAAACTTTAATCAACTATCTTTATTTGCAGTTATATTGGAGAGTGCAAAGTATATCAACCCATGAAGGAATTGATTGATCACTCTCATGATCCCCATTCTAAGACTGTCCTCCCTAAAATTCGCTTTCTCTTTCTCTTCACCTATCTCTTTCTCTGACTGTCTCTCTTCCTGTAGTATGTGATTATGTGACTTCGCAGAGGAGATGGGTATTTGAGGATATGAGTTCAATATCTTCCAACCTACCAGTATATTGCTGAATAAAACACTGTTGCAAACCATCGTGGTCTCAACTAATAAATTAACTCAAAGTTCCCATCCTAGATATAATCAACTCTCCTCAAATCCTTCCATATCATCAATTAGTAGCATTATTTTTTGTTTACACATTGAAATACTCAAATTTTGCTATTTTAAACTCAGATTTATCACCCATCCCCATTTACACTATCAAGTCATGTCTCTTGGACTTCCATGATTTAAGAAAATTTTCTTTCAGTGGTCAGGAATATAGGTCCAAGAGTTATTGCTATCATGCTGGAGACTTGGGTTCAGTCATGGGCATCAACAGAAGCATCCCCGGTACCAAGCCATGAATAGCCCCTAAAAACTTCCTAGTGTAAATCCTTTCCAGAAAAAAAAAATCAGTAATATCCTTTATTAATCTCTTCTATGTTGATATTTTTATTTTAGTCTATCCCTTTGAAAATATCTGATTTGTGTTTGTTATCTTCATTTTTGCTTAGTTCTATGTAGACCCACCCACTCCTGACTTGCTGTTATTTTTCTGTCTTTATTTGATGCTTTGATGGTTGTTTGTCTTTCATTTCAGAAATATGTCTCTCAGTTTGATCTTCTAATTTCTCTGTTCACTTTTTTATTTATTTATTTATTTTTGGTTTTGGGGCCCCACCTGGTGACACTCAGGGGTTACTTCTGGCTATGCACTCAGAAATCACTACTGGCTTGGTTGACCATATGGGATGCCAGGTCATCGACATGCAGTCCATCCTAGGTTAGCACATGCAAGGCAGATGCCCTATTGCTTGCACCACTGCTTCAGCCATATAGTATTTTGCCATCTTCAATATCAATTTCAATATCTACTTATCAATGGTACCCAAACCTTTACCTCAAAAATGAATCACTTCTAAATTCAGGTGAGTGGGAGGGAGGTAGAATGATAGTACAACGGATGTACCACCAGGCATGTACCCAACTTAGTTACCATCCCCAGAATCTCATGTTTTCCTGACTTCCTTCAGGATTGAGTTCTGAGTAAGGCTGACCAAACTGCTGTGTTTGGTCAAAAAATAAATAAATAAATAAATAAAATAATTCAGACAAATGCTATGGAGTATTTTATGTGTGTCTAATGTTGTTTAATTGTCAAAATCATAAACTTGAACATCAAATCTCACTTCTTTTTTATCTTTATCTCCTGATTTAAACTAGTTCTCAAATTTAATTGAATTTATATTAAAATGTTCCTGTAATTCATGTTCTTTATTTTTTATCATCTCCATAGTTTCTTGGCTTTTGCAAAGACTTTTCTAATAAACTTATGGATGATTTTCCTATCTCCAATTTTTCTATACTTTATATCATTATACTACTTACTACTGGAGTCATCTTTAAAATATTCTTGTCACTTCCTGTATGAAAAAATATTTTGTTTCTGCTCTGCCAATGAAATCCAAACTTTTTAGTATAGAATTTAATACAGATTATGATCTAGTTTCAAGCTACATAGCTTATTGCAATATATCTTCATTTACTATGTAGCCTAGTGAATATTCAAGTAAAAGTCATCATGCTTTATAAAGTGTGGCACCACCATAAATAAAAAATATCTAGGCAACTTTCAGACATTAAAATAAGAATTAAGATAAATTAAATGTATTGCTTTCATACTTTCATCAGCACTTTTTTTCCTGCTGTTAAGAATGCCTCTTCTTTCTCATCTAGCTTGAGAATACCACTTAAGTCTCCAGAGTCAGTTCAAATGTAAAATTTACCTGATTATATTATTCTAAGAGTGTTGCTCTCCTTAAGTATGTCTTGACAAATACTGGGCTCTTTAAATGTATGTTTTTCCGGGCCGGGAAGGTGGCGCTAGAGGTAAGGTGTCTGTCTGCCTTGCAAGCACTAGCGTAGGATGGAAAGCGGCTTGATCCGCGATTCGATCCCCCTGTGGGATTTTATTTTATTTTATTTTATTTTATTTTTATTTTATTTTATTTTATTTTATTTAGTTTTTTGACCAAACACAGCAGTTTGGTCAGCCTTACTCAGAACTCAATCCTGAAGGAAGTCAGGAAAACATGAGATTCTGGGGATGGAAACTACGTTGGGTACATGCCTGGTGGTACATACGTTGTACTATCACTTTAACTCCCTCCCACTCACCTGAATTTAGAAGTGATTCATTTTTGAGGTAAAAGGTTTGGGTACCATTTATAAGTAGATATTGAAATTGAAGATGGCAAAATACTATATGGCTGAAGCCATATGGTCCCCCCAAGCCAGGGGCGATTTCTGAACGCATAGCCAGGAGTGACCCCTGAGTGTCAAACGGGTATGGCCCAAAAACCAAAAGAAAAAATGTATATGTTTTTTCATCTGACTAGTTATTAATAATGAGATTGATCTAAGTATACTATATTATTATATATTATCTAATTGTATCATTTTAAGATGTTAGCTTCTTCTGCTCTATTAAACCACCTAATCTAGTAAGCACCCACTCAACTTGATTATGTTAGTTACTTCGGTAGTCACATAATTGTTAGAAATCTTCAATATATGGTCTTAATGTTTCTTTTGATCACTAGTAATAGAAAGTTTGTGTGTGTGTGTGCGTGCGTGTGTGCGTGCGTATGTGTGTGTGTGTGGAGGAGATATTAGTCATACACATTTAGACACTTTTAAGTATAAAATGAGATCCCACTTTTATTTTAGTTTTTTTTTTTTTTTTTTGCGGGGGGATTAAGGCCACCCACACTCAGCACTGCTCTGGGTTTACTGCTGGCTCTGCACTCACTTCTGATGATGCTCAGGAGACTATACGGGATGCTGGGCACCAAACCCAGGACAAACACCTTACCCACTTTGATCCCAGGAGGGCCTTTTTTAATGGCAAAATTGACATGTCCACAGGTAAACTAGAATATATGTTGCCTCATAGCTGGTTTGTCTGGAAAATAATAGCTTTAGACAAAAGCTTATGTGCTTCTTGTTTCCTTAGGAATGCATTCCTGAGAGCAGGAGTAAATAAAAGTCTGCTTGTGGAAGGAAAGGGTAGAAGACACAAAACAAGCCTATATTATGCAACTGGTAATTCAAAAATTAAGTAGAAGGCATGAACTTTCATATGAGACCTTTCAGAAAAACAAGTATTTACCAATTTAAGCCATCATGTTAAGGATGAAAAAAATTGTATGGGCATGAATAAGAATTAGGCCAATAAAAAAATTCTGAGCAGAAGGAAAAAAATCATGGAGGTAGCATGGAGCAAAAACCTGGCAGTTTTTCCTGTATGTTAATTCCAGTCACCTCATTCCAGTCGCCTCACTTCCAGGTGTCATTGAGACTTTCGAAATGTACCAAAACCTCAGGACTAAGAGAGACCAGACAGATATGAATTAAACTGAGAAGACAACTAGTATAACCAAACTAATGAGTTGTTTCCATATTTTGACAATTGTTAACAGGGACATGAGTTACCAGAACATATTGAAAGCAACAAAAATCATGTTATGAGAGAGGTTCCTAGCAATGAAAATTTTTATTAAGAAGCATGTGAGAACCCAATAAATTATCTAACAGCCTAACTTAAATATCAAGACAAAGACCAACAAAGAGAACTCAGAGCAAGGAAGAGGGAGAACATGTTTTAAATTAGAGAGAAAGCAGTGAAATATAAACCAAATATTTAATTAAATCAAGTGCATATTCTTTAAAAGAATAAGGAAGAATTGCTAGGTGCACAAAAAAGGGGGGGGACTCTAATAAACTGAATTAGAAATGGCAAAGGGACATAAGAACCGATTCTACAAGAAGACAGAGAAGAGCCTAAAAGAAATTAATATAGGTTTCAACTCTTACAATGTTGCATAGTTTTATTAAAGTTACTGCTTCAAAGATGTAGAGAGTATTGATACACTCCTTATGGTGATATCATTCATCTCATTTGAAAGCAAAATGTAGCATAATTTTTTTTTGAATTTTGGGTCACACCTGGCAGTGCTCAGGTTTTACTCCTGGCTATGCACTCAGAAATCGCTCCTGGCAGGCTCGGGATACCATATGAGATGCAGGATTTGAACCACTGTCCTTTGGCATGCAAGGCAAACACCCTACCTCCATGCTGTCACTCCGACCTCAATGTGGCATAATTTAAAAACCACTTGCAGTGAATTATTTCCCCTCATGTGAAATTGTGAAATTTTTTGGATAGCAGGGTATTCTTAAATTCAATTAAAATATGGTTTAATTATACTTATTAATAAATGCAGTAAAATTCAGTTCAATTATATTTATTAATTTCTGCATTCATCACATAACTAATAAGAATTGTATTAATTATAAGGAAGAATTTCTGCCAGTTTACCCTCTTTTAAAACATTTCCCCCACTAGCATTAAGTTTTGAAGTAAAACTTAACCAAATTTTTGAATTAAAAGTAGCCAGTATTTTCATACTAAATTGTATGATTTCTGCCATTTGGCATTTTTCTTTGTTGTAGATAAGTATATGTTTTATATTCAGCATTTTGAAATGCTTAAAATAGCTCAAAGGCTGTCATTACTATTTCATGGACCCCTAGGAGACTAGAGACACCATGTTGTGAATTACTGTACTAGAAAATATACATTTCTGAAGTATAATAAGTTCTCATGTGGTTTCCCTGGTTAATAAGTTCTTCACAGGCACATGACATAGGACTCCTTTATTTTCATTTAGATTTGCTTGTTGTACTAATATGGAAATGTGAATACTTGATAAGTCATTTATATTTGGAAAACATTTTGTGCTGTTTAGAATGTGTAGGTGTCTAAAGCTCTGAGAATTCATAGGAGCTCAATAGGAATGACACAGGTGAATTGTTAAGACTACTGTAACTACATTTATCATATATTTATTTGAAAAACTAATTTCTGAAGCTGATAATTACCTTGAGCAAGTGAAAAAGCCAGCTTCCAACTATATTGAGAGTATGCATAGATTTTATTTTAAAAAGGAGTTATTTGTGTATGGTGGATTTCTATAAAGACAAATGCACATGTAAATATATACATATACATTGATAATTGCTAAAATATAAAATTGTAAGTAGTGAATTCAAATGCAAATGACTATTGTTTTCATTCTACTGCTACTGGCTTGAGGTATATATTAGTTTTATGTTTTGAAAACATTATACATTAATGAAAGATTACTGAAAAATTAAACTAGAAAAGTGTTCTATTTCTTTTTTCTAACTCTCCATCTAAAGCTGCTAACAACTTCCTGATGCTCCAATAATGACTCACAGACTGAACTTCATGCTTTGCATATAAGAGGCCAGGTTGGATCCCCAACACTATGTGAGCACTGTCATGAGGGATACAACTACCATGGTTCAAGAATATCCTAAAGACAGCCAGGTCTAGTTAAAAAAATTTACATAATGGGGATGTCTTATCTAGATAATTTGGAAAATCCAAATTATCTAGATAAGACATCCCCATTATGTAAATGTCATCTGGTCAGAAATCCATACAGAGAAGACTTTTGACTAGATTCAACATATAGGTTAAACATTCTGACTAAAACCAAAATAGAATGACCTACCATCTCTCAAACTGTAAAGATTTCCAAGGACAACCCTAGTAGTTTTAGTTTTTTCTTTAAGCTTATGCAGGTGACAACAATGAATCCTCTTACTGCTATTAATCAACAAATGATATCAGGAATCCTAATTAGAAACTTCTAATTAGAAGAACACCAAAGTAAGAAAAGGAAAAAAGAAATATAACTCATAAAATAAAAGTCACTCTTTTCAGAAGACATATAATTATTAACAAAAAATGTAAAAATGCAAATAGAAACTACTAGAACCAATAAACCAATACAGTTAGGCAGCATAAGCAAAATCAATACAAAAATATATTATACTTCTATATAAAGCTATGAATGAGAACATAAAAACTGCCAATCCCTTTTACAATATAATAAAAATAATCAAGTGCCTAGGAATAAACTTAATAAAGGAGGGAAAAGTCTTGTACATTTAGATGGTTGTTTTTTATGGCAGTGGGATAGGGCAGGTGGGAGCTGGACCAGATTGTTCAGGTCTTTGTCCTGACTGCTTCAGGATCACTTCTGGTGGTGTTTGGGGGGAAAATATGAAGAGTCAGGGATCAGATCTGGATTGACTGAGAACAAGGTCAGCTCCTTAACTGCTCTATTATGTCACTGGCCTCATAAAGTTTGAAGCCACTGTTAAAAGAAACAGAAGTGCACACAGAACATGAAAGACACTGAGAACACTGCCTTTTATAAATTCTCTTTAGACCCAACTCTCCAAAGACCCAGCAACAGTTTCCTTTTTTTTTTTTCTAGCAACATTTTTCAAATAAATAGACCATAGATGACTGAAATATGTATGGACCAGTGTAACCACACCTCCCATTTCCTCCAGTGTAATCTTACCTGCTAATAGATCCTCCCATTTCTGGGAGCTGTCTTGGAAGGTTATAAAAGGCTTTGCCTGAGAGGCAAAGGGGATTTCGCCTGGATGAGGTTGGAGATAGGAGCAGGAGAAGAGATGGCTGGAAAAAGCTAAGACGCAGGGCAAGCTAAGATTGGCATGTGCTTAAATAGGTTTATGATATAGGCCACACACATTGGCCAGCGCAAATAAAGATGTTATCTCTCTGGAATTCTGCATGTGAGTGAATTTTCTGCCCACAGCAATCACCTGAACTGGATGAAGCCACGTGGTCCTGAGCTGAAGGACAAAGGCTTCCATCACCATTCACCTCCATCCAAGCCCATCCAAAGGGCTTAATGCTACAAAAACGTACATAATTACAGGAGTGATAGGAAAATACGTTTAATATCATTGAATAGAACATCTAAAACTTGACCATTTTATATATATTTGACCAATTTATATAAACTATGCATTGATAGGAATCTACTTCTCTTGAATGTCCAATTTCTGGCTTCATAGAATTCCAGCTCCTAATATAAATTTATTTTCTGCTTTATGAGTCATTTCCTAAAATTTTATTTGTTAGTGTTGGTCTCTCAAGCAGATGAAGCTGATGGACTATAGGTAAAGAGCCTGCTTTGTAAAAAAGATTATGTGTCAGAAACTTCTCAAGAATGATTGTGCTGAGCAAGAAAGCCCAATTTGTTCTAGTAGGCAGATCCAGTAAGAATATTTTTAACACAGCACTCCCCCATCTCTACCTACAGAGAAATGAACTTCATTCACAGATGAGGCTTCTGTGTGATGCCGAATGCCAATTGTTGAAGAAGTAGTGGAAATGTCACTCTCTTTCAGCTGCTAAAATTAGGTGACTATACTTTAGAGGAAATGTTTAACTTCTTTCCTTTGGCTACTGTCAATTTTTTTCTGAAGAGCTAGACATGTTATTGAAATGATGCTACATGTTTTTTTTTTAACTAAACATGGGAGTGATTTATTTTTTTCTGTTGAACACTGGTGTTGAAGAAAGGTTGTTAACTTAAAAAAAGACATGTACAATATCCATGTATGCTTCCTTAATAAAGGAAACATTTTTTTCCCAGTTAATGCTAATACAATTTGTGAAAATGGCAGTGAACAATCATTTCTGTGAGTGCAACTTTAGAGAAAAGATCATTGTAGCAATTAAGTAAACTTGCCATTAAGGGGCTTCATTTTATCTGGATATTGAACTTAGAATCCTGCAGAGCAATAAGTTCTTTCAAGTTGTGTATAATTTATTAGTTTTCTTTGAATGATGTAGAACTTGGAATGACTATATGATGCTCCTTAATTTTATCATCCTTCTGCCATTCATGCACTGAATAAATCCTAATAGATTCTATAAACGTAGCAATCTGAGTGAATGTGGCCAACCTACTCCTGCCAACTATGTTGGCAAAAAATGTGATGCCTAATTGGAGAAGCCTAAAAAATATATTTGTTCAAAATGTAAGTTTGACCTTTATTATCAAATCAGTGTCTAGGGTCAAAAGTCCAATTCTTCTTCAATTTCTTAACTCCATGAGCTTTAGGAATTCACGCTTCTCTCCCCAAACTATACTTTATTATGTCTGCTAAAATGATTTATCCTAATATCACAGTATCAACTAACATGAAAAGCCAAAGCAAACAGATTATAGAAGTGCAGCATTTGGAACAATATTTATTATTAAAAAAGGTTTTAAATAACCCTACATGTTTGATAGTATTACACCACTCCTATAGTAGCTCTATTTTGTTCTCAGACAAAAACATGATCTTAATTTTATCATTTAAAGAAATCTCCAGAAGAGATGTAAGAGATATTGAAAAAGAAGAAGTAAATGTTTGCATAAATGACTGGTGTACATTATAATGAAAAACCATGATTTTTTTTGAATCATATACAATGAACAAAAGAGCCAAGTGCTATTTTTGTCTCTTCGGTATTAATCTAAAATTATGCTAATGAATTCAGTAGAATAATAGAAAAATGTCTTCCCTGATGATTCATATATTTCAAAAAAGAACAGTAAATGGAGAATAATAGAATTTGAGCATTTTTTCCCAACAGACATGATTCAGCTTCATGCATATGATCAGAAAATTTTTAACGAACTTAAGTCACACTTTTCAATCTAACAGGAATGTGAGAAAGAAAGGCAAAGTATTTAATTGTGGTATGATATTTCCTTTTGAGTCTGAATTGGGTCCTGAAGTAGAATTGCTGCTTTTTTTTTTTTTTTTTTTTTTACCAATTTTAAACGTGAGAGACGCATCTAGGATGATTCCAGCACCATTCACAGGCTTCTGGGGCGGAAGCCAGATTCCTTCTACTCACCAAAGGAAGAACATTTCAGCTGAAGAAGGGGCCCTTTTTTTAGGGTTCAAAATTCACTGTCCTCATCAATTCTGGACGGAAACTTGCTTATGCTTTCACAGAACTCAATGATACCATAATATCCATAGAGTAAAATTTTATTATTTTAATATTCAAAGATTCTGATATGCACATATTTAAACAAGGTAGATTTTTTTAGTTGTTATTTCCCTAAAATTGCTACTGTGATGCATTTAAATATTTTATTATCTCCTGTTGTTGTTGTTGTTGTTATCATAGAAAAGCACAGGAAGATTAGTATTGTAGCTTCTTTTTATCTTCCTCCTGATCATGCAAACATATTAAGACCCTGGCTTTACTGACCAAAAGAATCTAATTTTCAATTAGATATTTTGGGTGGACCCAATTTTTTTGTAAGGAAGTTAAAATATTAATTTTGTAATTTTTAAATGTAGTACTTTAGAAATATGATGTGATCTAGTATTCTTTAAAAAACAAATGACATGTTGAAATAAATTTTACAAGTGTAATTACAATTTTAAGTGTAACTAATTGCATCTAGCACATATGCATCATCTTTTAGAAATCGTATAAAATATTGTAATCTATATGTCAAATTTATACATGCATAGTGATATTGCCTTATGTTGAAACACAATAACTTACCAATTACCATGTATGTTAATATAGCCAATGTATAATGCTCCAATTGTATCTGTAAGATAATTTTGGGTTGTTGCTGTCTTCTTTTTTATTTTATTTTATTTTATTTTTTTTAGGTTTTTGGTTTTTGGGCCACACCTGGTGATGCTCAGGGTTACTCCTGGCTATGGGCTCAGAAATCCCTCCTTGCTTGGGGGACTATATAACCGGGGGATCGAAACCAGGTCTGTCTTGAATCAGCAGCGTGCAATGTAAATGTCCTACTCCTGAACTATTGCTCAGGCTCCAGGTTTTTGCTGTCTTCTTTAAGAGATTATTTACTTTAAGAATTTGCTTCTAGATCTGTAATTATCACTACATCTGAAACTTCTTTTGAGAGCTTTGTTTTAGGGCTCATCCCATAGTGCTCAGAGTCTACTCTGTGCCATGTGCTCAGTGATCACTCTGGGTGTGCTTTAAGGGATCATAGGTGAGCCAGGGCTAAAACTACCATATATCTTTCACGCATTTGTATATCTAGACTGCAAAGCACTTACCTCAAGGGGATGAGATTATCTAGCTGACATTCACAAAGGTATTATTAATAACAGTCGAATGGCAATTGACTTTCTCTTCACACCTAAATACTTAAAAAATAAGGATAAATTGGGGCCGGAGAGACAGCACAGAGGTGGGGCGTTTGGCATGCAGAAGGATGATGGTTCGAATTCCGGCATGCCACATGGTCCCTTGAGACTGCCAGGATCAATTTTTTTTTTAAAGACATGCATTTTAATGAAATTTTGTTTAAGGCATTGCGTTAGATTTTAGAAAGAATGTTTTGGGGTGCTAGAATATTAAGTTTGCTACATCTAGAAAATTTTTCTTTTATTTAATTTTTTATTTTTAATTATGAGAACAAAGATGCAAAGAAAGAGGACAAGGTAAAGTTACAGTGGAAGGACGATCACCAAAAAACAGAATTCTCAGAAATCCCCTTGCTGATATCTGAACTTTGAACTTTTAGCCAAAGAACATTAAGAAAAATAAAACAGAACCTATGTACAATTACTTTGTCCCTCAAGTCCCCAGATTGTTATACATAATATTTCTTAGCAGCACACAAAGCAATCTAAAGCCATAAAACTTATGTAACTCCTTAAACATTGAAGGCAAAGTATTTTTTACATTTCCATGCTCATTCATATTAGTTTAAGTTAACCTCAAAAGTTTAAGTGGGTTGTTTATCTTAAGGATTAGAGTCAAAGAAGCACAGTAAAAACGGTGTTAGAGTGGCAATTATTGTTTGCATAGGCCCACCAAAATATGAGGGACATGGAAAGAAAAAATCTTGGCCTAAATACAAGGAGACCCTACTCCTGAAGTTTCCTGACATAAGACAAACTCTAGGCTCCAGGCAAACTAGTTTGTCCAATCCAAGTCATTGTCTGTAGTGCCATTACACTTTTATTTTACACATAGTCTTTGTTGTTGGTATCATGTTTCTGTATTAAAGATCCTGGAATCTGCATATCCTACATTGCAGTCAGGATGGTGCGGAGAGTCCTCTCGTTTAACCTCACAATTAAAGGGCAATGCAGAGAGCCCTGTCCTATAAGCAGGTTGTTGTTGTTACCAAGTCTTCTTAGTGTTAAGGGAAGTCTCTTTTGAGCAGATCGATGTCAGAGCAGTGGTAGGGTCTTCCCTGGTAGAGGATTGCTTCCAGATGTTGTTATAAAAATAACAACAAATGGATGTTTTGTAGATGACTTCCCTGGTTCAGGGGTGAATGGAGGATGCCCATTCTTCTGAGGCTTGTGCCTGGTCATTATATCAATGTTCAGGGTGTAAGGTCCCATTGCACTACAAGATTTGTGTGTTCCAATCTTTATTAGATAAGAAGTTATTTGTATGTATAGTATTTTCCCATTTTAATGTGCCTATGCAAACAAGGAACAATGCCAAGTGGTGTTATTGGCGCATATGGGGGCCGTAAAAAAAGTCCAACAATCCCCATGACATGGTTCAATCATAAGCATTAAACTGAAGGACTCTTTCATCAAAATTCCTTATTGAACAGTTCACAAAGAGAAGAAAAGATAAAAGTGGGTAGAATCATCACTATAAAAGAATACTTAGTAAGAGTTATAGCTGTCAAAGAAAATACACATAAAATATTCAAAAGACATATGTGTCCATTTTATGTGTTTTGAAATAGTTGGGGGTTGTTAAATCAAATCACGACTTTTGTCTGTGATTAGGACTGTGCAGTACTGAAGTTAAAAAGAGTAAATGTGGGGTACTGATGGTTGGGGGTGAGAGAGATAAGGAGTAAAAATGAGCTTTGTAGGGGCGTGAGAAAGGGCAGAATCTGTTGGGGAAGGATATTGGTCTTGGTGCCTAACAAGTTAAGAATTGAGGGTAAAGAGGGTTAATTAAGGGGAAGATAATGAATCCGGATTGGGAGATGAGAGAGTAGAAGGGCTCTGGTGTGGGGGAGGGGCAATATATCAGAAGGGCTATATACATTGTATAGATTAATTGTTTATGGATTAGGCTTGGCAGTCAGAGAGAACCATTGTATAGGAAGTGACGTCTACCTATACACTGATTTTAGAGACCTATTTGAATGTTATCCTCCAAATCTAGAGCATTCCACTTTTTTTCCTAGACACAATACAAAATTAAGACCATTTTTGGGTGAAGTTAAAAAGCATAAATGCGCCTGTGCACTTTTGAAAATGAATACTAGTAAAAAAAGAACCTCTAAATGGGGTCCAGTATGCATATGACAGGAGTTTCTCTCCCCCACCCTCCCCCCAGGGCCCGATTTACCAGGCCTGGCCCTGAAGACCAGTCTGGCGTGGGGGATCTCAGTCCCCTGGACTAAGTGGTCAGCCCAGGGGGCCTATGGCTAGCTGTCCTGCCCAGAGCCCCCAACATACCAGTGGAAGACACCCAGAAGTCCTGGCATGTGGAGTCTTCTGAGTGCAGCCCCTGCCTCTGTAGTTTGTGTATGCATAGGGGAGGGGTTTCTCTCCCCTACTCTCCCCTCAGGGCTCAATTTACCAGGCCTAGCCCTCAAGACCAGTCTGGCGTGGGGGGATCTCAGTCCCCTGGACTAAGTGGTCAGCCCAGAGGGCCTATGGCTAGCTGTCCTGCCCAGAGCCCAGTGGAAGACACCCAGAAGTCCTCCCAGGATCGATTTCTGAGCACAGAGGCAGGAGTAAGCCCTGAGCCTTGCCGGCTGTGACCCTAAATAAATAAATAAATAAATAAATAAATAAATAAATAAATAAATAAATAGGATAACTTCATTGAAAATGTACATTGTAGCCTAAACAGAATGTCTCCTCTATTCTAACAACGTGGCTGACCAGGTATCTCGAGGCCTCCTTGTCAACTAGATGTCCCTGGCTTACCTGCTCGTGGCTTGGGACTTGGGGCACTCTGGGCAATACTAGCAAATTTAGAATAAATGCTGGAGACACACCTGCTCTTTAAAAAGTGGGTACATTTTTCTCATAGAAATTACTATATAGGATCTGTTCAAAGAGCAAAGCATGACTGGAGTGTAGCACAGCAGGTAGGGTGTTTATCTTGCATACAGATGATCTGGGTTTGCTCCCTGGCATCCCATATGGTACCCTGAGCCTGCCAGGAGTGATTTCTGAGTGCAGAGTCAGAAGTAATCTTAGCAACCTACGTGCTGCTGAGTATGGCCAGAAACAAAAAAAGAAAAAAGAAAACAAAGGACAATATAAATTGTATATATATATATATATATATATATATATATATATATATATATATATATATAATACAACTGTGTATTTAATACAGTTGTACATATAATTATGTATAATACAACTTTTATATTACATCGAGTTGTATATGTATAAATAATTATATATAATGCAACTTTTTATATATACAGTTGCATATATAAAACAATAATACATATAATTCCATTTTTGCCCACAGATCAATATGATTCTAAGACCTGTCTTCATTTATGGCTGTGAGTAGTTTTTGGGCTAGAGACTTAGTCCATTTTAGCTTTAGCAGCTAATCTGTAATGTCTGGCATATAAAAGTTTTTCAAGAAAATCTCAATAGGTATTTTTCTGAATATTAGCTCTTCTTGGGTAAACTTGGTTCTGAGTAGCCAACATCTGACTAGAGATGAAAATTAGGTAAGCAATGGAGCTAATATTAAGGAAGTACCTATCCATGATCTTAGCAAAATAATGGTGTGCCCAGTCAATCAGCTGTATGTGACATTGTCTAAAAAGTAAAATGTTAATCTAAAATTAATCTAAAATGTTAATCTAAATTGTCTAAAAAGTAAAATGTTCCATATGTTAATCATATGGAACATAAATTTCATGGTACTTTTGAAGGTAGTCAAGAATACTTTGGATATTTCCCCCCCACTTTCTTTATCATTAATTTGATTTAGCTTAGTTTGGTTTGATTTCAGAGTTACATTGTTTTACTACAAGTTCTTATGATATTATTAAAAAAGATTTATGTCTTCAGATTTATCCTGTAAGAGGCCAAATTTGTGAAAATGTAGTATGCACCATAATTTAAATGTATGTAAAATAATGATAGGCTTATCATGCAACTTCCACCAAATCTACTCTAAAGCAACTGAAATAGGGAAAGATTTAATGAGATTATTCTTTTGCTCCCACACTGGTAAAGCAATGTAAAGGAGTAGTTTGCATCAACTGAAGATTTGTTATTGAAGGTTGATTAAATAAGATTCAGGGTAATTGTTTCAAAAGCAGGTGGTCAATCAATGGGTGGGTTAAGAACCCCATGCAAAATTGGGAGGCTCTTTATTCCTTTACAAAGGGGAACTTTCCCGAAAGACTCTGGGTGCTTTATTTTCCTTCTGAAAAGTATGGTAATTTATAATTTACTGATTCAACAAGGTTTCGGGAATCTGAGAATATTTTAGATTTTCAAACACCCATTGAAGACACAGGAGCACAGGAACAGTAAGGCAGTAGGAAGGGCATTTGCCTTGCAAAAATCCAATCTGAGTTCAAGCCTGGGATACTGGATTCAATCCCCAACACTATCAGAAGTGATCCTTGAGCAGAGTCCTGAGTACTGCCAGGTGTGACCCAAAAACCAAAGATCCATGGTCAGTTCTACTCTGTGAAGAGCAAGAAAGCAGTAAATCTGCTTACTACAACCACTCAGAATTCCTCTTATTTTATTCAAGGTTTACACAAGTCAAGGTACAATATAATTAAAAAATTAAAGCAGGGCCAGAACGAGAGCACAGCAGTAGGGCTTTTGCTTTGCACGTAGCCAACACAGTACAGACAACTGTTTGATTCTCAGCATCCCATATGGTCCCTGAATCTGTCAGAAGCGATTTTTGAATCAAGAGAACAGAACCAGGAATAACGCCTGAACACCGCTGAGTGTGACCCAAAATCCAAAATTAATAATAATAAATAAATAAACATAAAATTACAGCATAGTTATAAATACATTTTCTAAGCAAATTCTTAACAGCTACATAATGGCATACAAACTTAGAACCTCTATATGCAAGTTCTTTCTCATTAAATTTTAAATTCTTTGTATATTTATCAAATAATGATTGACTCTAACATTAGTGGGAAAATAAGTACCTGATAGATATCAAGAAAAATACAGGTGAACAAGAAACCAATCATTTTTATTCACCTATTAAAGGATGATGCTAAATTTAAAGGCATCAATTTTCCACATATTTCCAAAGTATATGAGAATCAATTGGAATCTATTGGACAAGGCTATTTTTATATTGGTAAAGATAGTTTTTATATTGGTAAATAATTTATTGAGGTGAAATTTGTAAATAATTTATTGAAGTGAAATTCACATGACAAAAATCAACCATTTTAGAGTAAACAACTTAGTGGCATTTAGAACATTTAAGATGCTGTAAAATCTATCTAGTCCAAAGTGCACCCTTCTCTCTAATGAAATTTCTCATTCTTCCTGAAGCACCAAATCATTTTCTCTGCCTCTGTATTTATTTATCCTACATACTTTATGTAACTGTAAAATAATATAATTGTGTGGTTTTTCTTTACGGTTATCATAATTTTTGTTAGTGCATCCATTTTACAGAATATATCAGTATACCACTCCTTTTTTATATAATAATAATTTTTATTTTGACCAAAGTGGATTACATATCTTTTGCAGTAATATTTTAGGTACATATGGACATTGGATCAGGAGAATTCCCACCATCAAAGTTGTCCTCCCTCCACCCTCATTCCCAGCATGAATCCCATATTCCCCCCTTATCCCCTGGGCTGCTAGTATAAGTGGTCCCCTCTGTGTCTAGCTTGTTGTAAATTAGACTCCTTTTCTATAGCTAAATTATAATTGTGTTTATTATACCATGACTCATTCATTTATCCACCATAAATATTAACATCATTTCAACATTTTGCTTATGGTGAATGCTGATGATCTGAACCTACATACACATGTTTGAATATGTTTTATTAACATTTTAGTATGTAAATAAAGTTACAGTGTATAAGCTGAGTTTTTCAGCACAAAATTTGTGCCCAAAACGCCTACCTCGGCTTATACTCGGGGCATACAGGTTATGCCAAGTTCACCGAAACTTAGTCTCCAGTTCTCTTCTGCCATCTGCTGCAGGGGGTGGTGATTCAGCTTAGTCCACAAGTCAAGGCTGAGCTGAAGAGGTAGGCGGCTAAACTGAACTGTATGCCACTGAACTATTTAACCTATAATATTCTGCACTTTGTATGAGACCGACAGCAGTGAGGATGATATCTGCGAACTCAGTGATGATGACAGTATCTATGCTGATTACCTCTCTTCAGAAGCTGAAACTCTGTTTGGACAAACAGATGAGGAGGTGGAGGAATCCAGTTTTGAAGGATTTTAACCTTTGTGATTTAGCTTGATTACCTGTTAAGCTACAATTTTCTGCACTTTATTTAAAGCTTTAAAGTTATTGTTGCTAGTTTACAGTTTTTCTTTAGCAATAAATATTGAAAAACATTTAGCCTACTGATTCCTCAATTTTTGTCATTGTTTTGGGTATATATTTTTATTTTTGAAATTTACCAGTGGCTGCTACATTTTTCATCTCGGCTTATTTGAGTCACTAAGTTCTCCCAGCTTTTAGGGTAAAACTAGGTGGGATGGCTTATACTTGGGTCGGCTTATACTAGAATATATATATATATATATATAGTATAATTTTTAGAATATTTTCTATAGTTACATTGAATTTGTATGTGTGTGGAGGAGTACACCTGGTAATGCTCAGGGTTTACTCAGGGCTCTGCACTAAGGAGGAATTACTCCTCGTGGGTTCTCTCAATTTATATGTTAGCTTTTTTTATTTTAGCTTGAGTTTCTTTTGCCATGCAAAACCTTGTCAATTTGATAGAATACTATGTATTTAATTCTGGTTTAATTTTCTTTGCCAGTGGAGTCAGTCACTGAAGACACACTGTGGTTCGTTTATATACTAGAATGTGCCTGTAGGGCATTTATCTTGCATACAGCTGAGCCAGGTTCAATCCCCAGCGTTCCATATGGTTCCCCAAAACTACCAGGAGTGAGTGATTCCTGAGTACAAAGCCCGGAGTAACCCCTGAGGGCTGCGGGTGTATAGCAAAAGTATACAAACAAGCAATGCAATGAAGAATTGCATTTTCTTTTTTTTTTTTTTCACTATACTTTGTAGAATTAAAGAAGATTGGGAAGATAAAACAGAATTTGCTCTGCATATGGCCAAACCTGGTTCAATCCCTGGCACCTCATATAGTGCTAGGAGTGATCCTGAACACAGAAGTCGCAACGCCCCTGTGATGTTCTCAAACTGCCTAACAAATGGGACCTCGTAGAGCAATTGCTCCAGCCACACCATATCACAACTGCTCTGGGGATTTTCTTGAGGAGATAACTTCAGAGACAGCCCCAGAGATGAGGAAGGACTGCATAAAGATGGGTGACATCTCCCCAAGATGACTGGTAACTCTCAGGCTTGACTCCACGCTATCCCTCCTTTCTCGCAGAGAGCTCAGGTTATTGGGATTACGTGTCAACATTACAGGCTATTTTTACTGTCCACTGTGAAGCTTTCCAAATATCCCTAAGCCCCAATATTTAGCTTCTCCATGACCCTTACGTCCCCTTGCTTTTATATAAAAATATATCACGTCCCCTCCTTTTATATATTTTATATTACTGGCTCTGTAACCCAGCATAAATCCCAGTTTATCTCGCCCTATAGAAACATTGTTAGAATAGAATAAAATGTTTCTTGTAATCATTCTGGATTCATTATTTTCTTGTCTTCAGCTGGGGCAGCAACTTAGGTCCTAAATGCACCATCACTGGCCTTACTGGGTCAACACATATAGTCATATCTATGACATGAACACAGCCCCTAGACTCTCCTCTCCCCATGATCAAAAGAAAATGTGTATTAAAGACGTTGAGGGTAGATGAAATTCTTTTAATTTTTTTTCCTATTTTTCTTCTGTAGTTGATTTCAAGCTCTATTTCCTTGTCATCAGGAAACAAAAATGTTTTGGTATGATTTATATTTATTGGAACTTGTTTTGGTTCTTTTTTGTGAATTCAGTAGAAATTTTCTCTTTGCATTCAAGTGGTAAATGGGATGGGATCAAAGCTGGATCAACTACATGCAAAACAATTTCCCTACCTGCTATACTAGCAGTCTAGTCATGCTGTAATAGTTTTTAGCTTGAAGTCTATTTTATTCTGATACTTCTCTATAAGTACAAGCTCTCTCTTTTCACTGTTTGCATAGAATATCTATTTCAGTATCTTTTTTTCTATTGCTAAATACATAATGTCAAGGTTTAAATTCATTGATTCATTCTAAATTTACTGATTACTTCAGAAGGTATTCATTTCAATCTTCATAGCTAAATCACACACAAAACGTATTTAATGTCTTCCAAGTAAGGGGAACATATTTAGAGAAAGTGGTTTTAATCATCTTTTATTGAAATACGTTTTCTACCAATTGTGCCTACTTTAGGTACATTGTTTGCTAAGTACTGAAAATATATACTCTCAAGTAAGTCCACTTCAATCTGTTATAAAATATTTTTATTTCTTTAAAATGATCTCATAACCTATTCAACTCAGCAGGCTGTTTCCTACAGTTTCAAGCAAATTGCTGTGTATATTAGTAATGTTTCCTTTACGTAATTATGAAGCTAAGCAGCATTAAGTGAGATATATATTATATTTGTTCATTTATATTTAACTTAAGTTGAATCCAGTTTATTATAAAATGATGCACAAATTTTGCAAAATATTACTATATTCCTTATATACTTAATAGTTCAATACTAAATCAAATGTAAGTATAATGCCATGCACAATATAATGCTTAACAGTTTTATAAAGTGATTGCACTACCTTTATTCTGCCTCCAGTAATGTATGATAGATATATTTGTTCCATATTTTTTCCAAACATGGCACTGAAGTCATTATCTTGACTATGTGTTAGTGTATCTTTTGGCTCTTTTAAATAATTTATCTTATAATTAAAGATGCCAACATTTTTTATTTGTTTATTGAAAGTTCTTATTTCTCTCTTAGTGAAACATTGTGCTATATTTTAATTAGGCTATGACATTTAAGCAGTATGTTGTTAATGTACTTCATCTACTTGGTATATGACTTTATAGATAGGTATGTTTCAAATAGACTCCTCCTAGCCTCTGATTTTAACTTCAGACATTTAACCCCAAGTGTCACAGAAGATAATTTAACTTAACTTAGGTTAATTTTTTATCTTTAGATATGTTTTTCAATTGTAGGGACAAACTCATATGTCATTTAGGCAAGGCATGCACTCTCGCTAAACCATTATCCCATATTTTAATTGTAATGAAACTTATCAATTTTACTTTTATCCTTGATGTGGGAAAAATGTATGCAACAAATATTTTCGCACAGTTTTATTCTCTATTTCATCGTAAAACTTTATCTTTTAACTTTGTATTAAGTATATAATTGAGTATACACTAATAATTTTGAGAATGAATTATTTTTTTAATTCCAACAAGCTTAAGAATGTCATTGAGGTTTCTGGAAAATATGCCATTGAAAACAAAAAGCCACACATGTATTTTTTTAGTCAAAGTCATTGAGAGAAATGTGTCTTGACTTTGTGAATTAAATAAGATGCTATGTTTACTATAAAATGTGTAAGATCCTTCGTATTTAAGATCTGAATCTTAATAGTGTTAAACAGATGTCACCTAAGTAGTACTGCATCTATTTTCATGAACTTTTCTTTTATTCAAATATGGAATTTTCAACTCCAACAACACTATTATGATTCAACATTGGACAGGTTAGATGAGAACATAAAATTAGCACAACCTTTAGTTCTGCAGCAAAATAACCTCTATTTTGCTCTGAAATGAAAAATCAAAAAAATTTCTAGGATAACAATCTAAAAATAAAGTAAGGGAGATACCTCAGTGGGATGAGCGCATGCTTTGCATACAGGATAATTGGATTAATCTTTGTAAAGAACACAAGGAACATTGTGATTGTTATAACCAAAGACTAAAATGAAGTCAACACTAAAAATTGAGATCTGCTAAAGAAATTGTGGTTTAGCTATATTGGCATTTTATAAGTCAGTATACAAATATATAAGTATGTAAAGTTTTATTTTAAAGCAAACAAAAATTAACCTGGAGAAAATTTGCTCTAGAAAGACTGAAAATGCATATAAAATGTATTAATATGAATGCATAAAAAGTTTTTTTAATAAAGAATGACCACTACAAAAGAATGAAATAGACCTTGATTGGTGAAACAGGTTGAGGGAATCAGTGATAAAAAAAAAAACACATTGGTGATGGGAATGTTGCACTGGTGATGGTGGTATTCTTTACATGATGAAACCCAAAACACAATTATGTATGTTATCAAGGTGTTTAAATAAAAAATATATATATAAGATAAAAATAAACTTCACAGAGAATGTTTTATCTCATCTATTTATTTTAGATCTATGAGTATATTTGATATAATCATAAGAAAATTCTGGATTTGGACAACAGGTTTAAGAAGCAAAGGAAAGGGGCCGGAGAGATAGCATGGAGGTAAAGCGTTTGCCTTTCATGCAGGAGGTCATCGGTTCGAATCCCGGCGTCCCATATGGTCCCCCGTGCCTGCCAGGAGCAATTTCTGAGCTTGGAGCCAGGAATAACCCCTGAGCACTGCCTGGTGTGACCCAAAAACCAAAAAAAAAAAAAAAAAAAAAAAAGAAGCAAAGGAAAAATAATCTTGGAAATAAATTAAAGTGGTACCTTTATCACATAGTAAATAGTTCATTTTTAATGAATGTCCTGATAGTATTTGCTGATGAACCCCATAGGTTCTGTTCCAAAACCATGTTTTATTCAAATGTGAGATTCAATTGATAACATTTTATTTACATAAAAAAACTTACCATTTTAAGTTTCTGTATTCTATCTGAATATATAATATAGTCATATCATGCTTTTACAAACAAATAATCAAAATTACAACATCAAGGAGCCGGAGTGATATCACAGTAATGGGGCATTTGTCTTGCATTTGGCCAACTGGGGACAAATCCGGGTTTGATTCCCAGCATCACATATGTTCCCCCAGAGCTTGCCAGGAGTGATATCTGAGCGCTGAGCCAGGAGTAACCCCTTAGCATTGCCGGGTGTGGCACAAAAGCCAATAAACAAACAAAAAAACCCAAACAAATAAAACATCAGTAGTTCCTTCCAGTGAATAGGCTTTGTAAAAGATCAATATAGTGAAAGTAGAATCTCTAGCATCAAGAATATTGGTTGTGAGTAGCATTTTGCAAGGGTACAGGAATTTCTTGGAGAAAATATCTGCTTCAAGCCTGGGGCAGAAAGTGTACAAATGAGCCTGGCAGATCTGATTATAACAGAAAGCAATAATGCTATCAAAGACTATTAAAGTTAACTAAAACAGATTTAGGAGACAATTTAAAGAGATGGATATTAGATAAAAGTGAAACATTGGAGAATATTCTAATAGTAAAGCAAATTGAAAACAACAAACTTCTTATCCTGTCATAATTATTTCTTGTGAAAAAGCTTTTGAGACAGACACACTCCTCTTTATTGTAATTTGTTATTTATTTATTTATTTATATTTTATTTTTTGGTCTTTGGAGTGAACTCACAACCAAAATCCTAGATTGTGTTGCTTGTGTTTTACAGTTTCTTTTATAACTTTTAATCCAGTTCTCCATCTACTATTTAATGAAGAGACTTTTCTTTCTCTGTTTTTTTGTTTTTGGTTCAAATATTATAACATAATTCCCTATGTTCATGAGGATTCAATTGTACTCTGCATCATTAATCTATGTGTCTATATTGATTCCCCACAAAAAAAATCATAACACTTTAACTAGGATAGATTTGCAGCATAATTTAAGCATAATATACTCATTCTTCGTTTGTTTCATATTATTGGACTATTCGGTGTCTTTTGTGATTCCATAAGCATTTAAGTAATGTGAGTTAAATTTCATTGAGAGATATCTTTGAGGGTTTTTTGTGTTTTGTTTTTGTTTTTGGGCCACACCCTGTGATGCTCAGAAATCGCTCCTGGCTTGGTGGAACATATGGGATGCCGGGGGATTGAACAGCATTCTGTCCTAGGCTAGCGTGTGCAAGGCAGGTGCCTTATCACTTGTACCAGTGCTCTGGCCCCATCTTTGAGATTTTGATAGAAATTTTATAAAATCAACATGATACATGATTAGGATAAACATGATGACAAAGCTAATTTTTTTCAAACCATGAAATCTCTATCTCCTTTTGTTTTTTTCTATCTCTTTTAAAGTAATTTATAGTTTCCAGGCACAAAATTTTGCCACTTCCTTTGTTGAACTTATTAATTAATTAATTAATTAATTTTTATTTATTTATTTTTGGTGTTTGGGTCACACCCAGCAGTGCTCAGGGGTTACTCCTGGTTCTACACTCAGAAATCGCTTCTGGCAGGCCCAGGGACCATATGGAATGCCTGGATTCGAACCACCTTCTTCTACATGAAAGGCAGATGCCTTACCTCCATGCTATCTCTTCAGCCCAGTTATTGAGCTTATTTCTAGGCACTTTCTTCCTACTGACTTCATTTCCAATATGATTTTTAAAGCTTCTTAATTTTTGCATTTCATTGTTCACATGTAACAGAGCAAGAGATTCTTATATGTTGACTTCAGGAGATTTTACTTTAGTGTTTTCATCTATTATTGCTAGTATTTTTTCAATGAATTTTAGGGTTTTCAATAAATATTATGATATTATTTATAAATAGTAGTAACTTTACCTTGTTGATCATTAAAATATAAAGTCTTCCTTCTGAATAATACAAATCATTCACGTCACACCTAAAAAAGGTAAATATTCAAGATATAACAATAACTCCAAAGAAGTCTCTCTTGTGTCAAAGTCAGTCTAAGTATTGTCAAAGGAAGCTTAGCAGTGGTTTTGGTCCTTCTTGCAATCTCATAGATTCTTCTGAAGTTTCTTCTCTGAGGAATCCACTGTCTTCTGCGTAGTGTCTCTGGATGATGCTTCAATTTCTCCTTTTTAAGGAACTTAGAATTTTCATAGCAAAGAGATATTCTTGACTTCGGGTTACATTAGGGTTACTTAATCACTTCTTAAATTTTATTACTTCCAGGGTTGGAAAAAAATAAATTTGATTACTTCCCAAAAGTACATTACCAGTCACCACCACCACCACCATCCTCCCACATATGTTTGCTTACAACACCTTCATACAAGTATTTTTGTTTAAGGATACGAGAAAATATGTTGCTATTATCAAGATAGTTGTTAGTGTAGTTATTTCTATGTTTTTCTTTTTTTTAACTTATTTTCAATTTTCTTTCTAATTTAATTTTTGTAGTTTTCAATAAGCAAATATAAATTTTTTGGCTAAAGATAAATTTATTTTTATAATATGTTGATTTAAGCACCATGATTACAAACATGTTTATAGCTGGGATTCAGTTGTAGAAAAAACCACCCCCCTTCACCAGTGCAGCATTCCACCACCAATGTGCCCCATGTAACCTTTCTACCCACCCCCAGCCTGTATTTAAGATAGGCATTCAATATTCTCTTTCACTACCATTGTCATGATAGTTGTTAGTAAAACTATTTCCCTAACTAAACTCACCACTCTGTAGTAAGCTTCATATCATGGGCAGATCTTTCCAGGCCTTGTCTCTATTGTCTCTGGGTGTTATTAAAATACTGTCTTTAATTTTTCTTAAATCCTACAATGAGCGAGACTAGTCTGTGTCTATCTCTTTCCCTCTGAATTATTTCACTCAGCATAATAGTTTTCATGTCTATCCATGTATAGGAAAATTTCATGGCTTCATTTTTCCTGATGGCTGCATAGTATCCCATTGTGTATATATATCACAGTTTCATTAGCCACTCATCTGTTGTTGGGCAACTGGTTTGTTTCCAGATTCTAGCTATTGTAAAGAACGCTGCAATGAATTTAGGTGTGCATACAGCATTATTGTATTGTGTTTTTGTGTTTCAAAGGTATATTCCTAGGAGTAGTATAGCTGGATCATATGGGAGCTCAATTTCCAGTTTGTGAGGAATCTCCATATTGTTTTTTTTATAAAGGCTGGTCTAGACAGCATTTCCATCAGTAGTGAATGAGAGTTTCTATCTCCCCACTACCCTGCCTTGTTTTTTGTGATGTGTGCCATGTGTGAGATGGTATCTCATTGTTTTGATTTGTAGCTCCCTGATGATTAGTGATATTGAACATTTTTTCATGTGTGTTTTGGCCATGTGTATTTCTTCTTTGAGGAAATGTTTGTTCATTTCTTCTCCCCATCTTTGATGGGGTGAGTTATTGTTTTCTTGTTAAGTTCTGTCATACCTTGTGTATCTTAGATATTAGCCACTTATCTGATGGATATTGGTTGAATAGTTTTTCCCACTCTGTGGGTGGTCTTTGTATCCTAGTCACTATTTCCTTTGAGATGCAGAAGCTTCTCAGCTTAATACAATCTGATTTATCTCTGTTTCCACTTATTTGGACAGTGATGTTTTCTTCTTGAAGATGCCTTTAGTCTCAATGTCATGGAATGTTTCACTATATGTTCTTCTATATACCTATAGTTCCAGTTATGATATCAAGGTCTTTAATCTATTTGGTTTTGACCTTTGTGCATGTGCTATATGAAAGTCTAAGTTCACTTTTTTGCATCTGGCTGACCAGTTGTCCCAACACCACTTGTTGCAGACACTTTCCTTGCTCAATTTTGCCCTTTATCAAAACCTGAGCTCTTTAAAGATGTAGAAACTGAGTTCAGGTTTGGCAGATGTAGAATTCTAAGACCGTCTGCAGAAGAATGTTGTATGTTCCAACAAAATAGAATCTGGAGGTTGTGATGGTATCATGGAAGGACCATTTGCACTGTAAGGCTTTTCCCATGACAACTAACAGACTACTTTTTCTGGATGCAAAGAAGTTATTGCCATGCTCATCGAGGGGAATTATATATAAAATTCCAAATTATTGAGGATCTTTTATTATCATTTCTAAATTTTTTTACTAAAAATTATTTGGCACCAACTAAAACCAAGCATTTTTTAAATTAAGAATGATTTAATTAATTAGGATATCACTAGTTTGTAGCATCTTAACTATTGATAGATTTAAGCAACAATCCATTATTACTAATATTATCTGATAAAGATTGAGATTGAATATTTCTTCAATAAAATATATTTCACTGTGTTATTTTTCAATAGCTTTGATATTAGATTTCTAGTTCTCACTTCTAATTGATAGAAGATGCATAGAGACACATTACTTGTTGCATTACACCTTGATTTCTTATTTTAACTCCAAGAGATACAACTTGAAAAAACCAGAAACTAAGAAATAACTATATTGAAACTACTAAGAACAAATAAAATTGTATATAAATTGCTTATTGCCTACATTGTGTGAAGTAACACAGATGTCTTAAATTCTGTTTTTGGATAAATATAAATGTGAATTTTTTATTAAAATAAACTTTAGATCAGATTTATACTAGATGTTTAGAGGATTTGCTACCCTCTGTAATTTTGTCAATGATTCTGATGGTACATATTTCTGAAAATTCTATATTGCACACTAGAAACTTTTGCAGAGGTAAATTTCAAGCAATACTTGAATAAAATGCTTTATAAACTTAGTGACTTATATTCCTTCTAAATTCATATAAAACTGGAATCAAGTGCATCTATTTTGTACCATAAGATATTTGTGTACAAGAGCTATCCTCTTACTGCTTTTATGCTGTTAAGCCACTTCATGGAGCAATGTAATAAGAATATCAATAGCTAAAAATCATAGCAGCACCAAACACAAATGTATAAGAAATTCTATTAGGAGATAGTTATCAGTGCTCTTATATCCTACATGAAAGAGTTCTACTTTGTAAATAAAAGTTCTGATTGAATCTAATACATGTCTGAGTTTTCTTAAATCATTTATTACATATATGACTTTGAAATTATAGTTATTTAAATTGAAGATGACTATGCATTTTAACTGAGGTCTGTGAAATTTTGTATCATATACTACATAAAATATATGAATTGCATGAGAGGTCAATTAATAATAAACCATAAATATTCTATTTAAAACAAAAACATATGGTAACTTTTTTGTAACTAAAACCCAACTATAGGACATGCGTGGCTATAAAAAATGGTGTAATAAAAAAAAACCAGAAAAAATCACTGTAAATCATAAATCTGTACTTCCATATTTTGTTCAACCCATTCTTTGTTTGTACTTATCTTTTTATTCTATTATTTTTTATTTATTAAATAGAGAAGAGTAGATAAATGATTCTGTGAATTAGAAAATTAACTGAGAAAAGGAAGCAAAGCTGTTATCCCAACAAATTACATAAATAAGTTTTTTTGTTTGCTTGTTTGTTTGTTTGTTTTGGTGTTGGGGGACACACCAGGTGACGCTCAAGGGTTACTTCTGGCTATATGCTCAGAAATTGCTCCTGGCTAAATAATTATTAATTTCCCACAGAAGAACAAAAGATAGACATCCATTGGCATTCCAGATATGGTCTCTGGTAGAATTATATGAGGATAAAGATGAAAATATGTATATCTGTACTCAACTTTTAGAAACTTTTAATTAGAAATGTGAATACTTCCAAAAGTTCATGTTTTAGTGAATAGTTCATAAGATTTCAATATATATAGTTTATCTGTCATGATCTTCAATAGCATTACAAATTTACAGAATATAAAAAAGAGAGGTATAATTAGAAAGCATACTATTATCATTTAATAAAATTTAAAGAAAATACTAGACTTTACAGAAAGTATGTGTGGTTATATTTATAAGTATGTATATTTAGATGTAAATATTCGATTATTGACTCAGAAATTAATTTTAATGTACTATTGCATTTACCTATTTTTATTAATTATAATTATAATTATTATATTTTCATTCAGCTGGTTGGGGAAATTTTAATTTTAATTTCCAAACTGCTTACACTTAATACAAGTTACATAGCTGCAATATATTAGTTTGTTGACATTTCATTAACTATAATCTGGTATAGTATATGTCCCTTTAAAAACAACAACACTGGGAAGCTTCAGCAGGCAGCATGGGAGCAGCATGGCATGCTGCAGGCTTTTTGGCCAAACTTAGGGGAAGGTGGGAGCTACAGCTGCCCCACTGCCTTCTCTCTCCTACCTCCCGGAGCCCAAGGCTATCCCTGGCTGCCTCCTCAGGGTTGCCAGCAAGGTGGGTGCTGGAAAGGAGTTTAAAGGGGACCCCTGGCCTCCCCCAGCTCCCACCCTGCACAAGAGGGGAGTGCTTGAGGAAGTCAATGACAACTTTCCTTCCCACTAATCCTTATTCTCAAAAGTATATAAGGTTTATATAGATTTATAAGATATCATAGAGTTTCATCCACTTTGCATTTTACAGAATGTAATATACTGTCCTTCCCCTTTGGGTCACCACCTTTAAGCACATTTCTAGTACTTTACCCACTCATCACACCACCTATTACACCGCATTTAACCTTTTTACCATCATCAGTATTTGGCTCCTCACAAGCCAGCTGCCAAACAGCTCCCAAAGTGGAAAAATAGAGTTGCAGGATTAGAAGAAACCAGTACTCGATTGCTATTAATCTACTTTCAATGGCCTCCTTTCCTCTACTTCCCTTCATTGAGTACAGGTGCTTGCTATCTTACTCAGTTTTTGAGAAGTCTCCATTTAAAGTCCCCATACCAAAGTCGTGTCCTGGACTTAACATTTCCCTGACTATTTCCAAAAAGATAAAAAGGACATGTATATCTCTCTTGAGTATCTTAAGTGTATTCCCTTAACAGTAATAACTCTTATTGAATATTCTCTTCTATAGTGACAATTTTGTCCATTGTTTTTTGTTTTGTTTTGTTTGCCATTTGTTCAATAGGGAATTCTGTCAGAAGAGTCTTTCTGTTTAGAGTTCATGTTAGAGGCAAGTTACCGGAATTGTTGGACTTGTTCCCTCAGCCCCCATATATACCAATAATACCTTGTGGCATTGTCCCCCTTTTGCATAGGCACATTAATATGGGAAAATATTACATATGCAAACAAATTTTTATCTAATAGAGATGGGAACACAAATTTTGTAATGCAGTGAAGGCCTTACACCCTGAACCTGGTCATAATGACTTGGCTCAGGCCTCATAGGAACAGGCATTGCCCATAAACCCCTGAACCATAGATACCATCTACAGAAGCATCCACAATTGTCTATAACATCACCAAGAAGCAAACCTCTACCAAGCAAGGCCCCACCATAGCCCTGAAATGGTCTTACTCCATAGAGGGTTCTCTTAAAAACCAGATGACTTAGTAACAGCAACAACCTGCCTGTATGGCAGGGCTCTCTGCATTGTCAGCTAATGGTGAGGTGAAACTAGAGGACGCTCAACATCATCCTGACTTGGATGAAGAAGATGCATAGAACAAGAATCTTTAACTAAAGAAACCTGACACCAACAACAGTGAATCTGTGAAAACTTTTTTTTACCAGGACCAAGAGAATAAATCGAGTTGGACAGTCTAGTAATCTGGAGCCCTGAGTTGGTCTTATGCCAGAAAATTTCAGGGCTAAGGTATCCTTGTACTTAGGCCAAGGTTTTTCCCTTCCATTTCCCCCATATTTTGCTGGGCCTATGGAAACAATTGTCATCCACACCATTTTTACTGTACTTTTTTAACTTTCATCCTATAAAAAAAAAAGAAATAAGAACTTAACTAAACTTTTTGCTAGAGCTTTAATGAGTTCATTGGTGACTCAATAATTTTCAAAAATGTACTTGTCATTGAACGCTTTTTTCCCTTTCTCTCCCATCTCTTTAGTTTTTCTTTCAATTTTCTATTTCTTTTTTATTTCAATCATGTTGCTTTTGGTCTTCCTGAAACAATTGTATTATGATTAGCTATGTCAACTATGTGATGCATTTTCATCAATAAATAAAAAATATTTAAAAAACAAAGAAAAAAGAAAAAAAACAACAACTATACCACTCCTGGAGATCTATTCTAGAAACACAAAAATACAATACAGATATGCCTTCTACACACCTATATTCATTGCAGCATTATTTACAATAGCCAGAATCTGGAAACAAACCAGTTGCCCAACAATAGATGAGTGGCTAAAGTAACTGTGGTACATATATGCAATGGAATACTATGGAGCTATCAGAAAAAATAAAGTCATAACATTTTCCTGTACATGGATGGACATATAAACTATTATGCTGAGTGAAATAATTCAGAGGAAGAGAGATAGACACAGTATAGTCTCACTCATTGTGAGATTTAAGAAAAATTAAAGACAGTATTATAATAACAGAGATAATATAGATGAGGGCTTGAAGGACGGGCCCATGATATGAAGCTTACCACAAAGTCGTGAATTTAGTTAGAGAAATAACTTTACTAACAACCAGCATTATAATGGTAATGAGTGAGAGAAAGAGAATGCCTGTTTCAAATACAGGCTGAGTGGGGAGGGGAGATGGGGAACATTGGTGGTGGGAAGGTTGCATTGGTGAAGGGGTATGTTCTTTTTATAATTAAAACCCAACTATAAACATACTTTAAACTAATATATATTAGTTTAAAAATAATAAAATAAATAAAAATGAAAAACAGCATAGTAATTTTTTATAAGCAGCACTTTGCTGGGGTGGTGGGGTACAGGGGGCCTGAGGAGACAGCACAGTGATTAATGGGCAGAACCTGGTTAGATCTCTGGGCCCACCTGATGTGACTCTAATGATATATATATGACTCTAATGATATAATGATAATAATGATCTCTAAACATTCAAAGTAGAGCCCCGGAACCCCAATCCTCAGTATCAGCCCCTAAGTCAGAAGCCAGCCTCTCTAAGAACTCACTTAGAGTGACTCTTGGGCCCTTGAGCCCTACATACATACTTTCTTCCTGCTGTCCCCCAAATAACTCTTTCTCTTAAACAAAGATTCTAGTGGTTGATTTGTACATTTAGTTTGGGAGGGGGGTCAATCCCAGCATTATATGGAATTCTGAGAAGGGCCAGGAGTGAAACCTGGGAGAAGTTAGATGATACCTCTCCATCAATAATAGCAGCAACAACCAAAAAAATCACCCAAAAAGTTCACTTTATTTTTCCCAGAGAGATAAAGGAACCTTTGAACCTCTGAAGATTCTGACATTTCTGCAAATTTTAATTTTGGACAATCTTTCACAAACCATAACAGTGATATTGCTTTAAAATTTTTAATTTATTTGATTTTAATTTAGTTTTAGTTTTTTGGGCCACATGAGGCATGCTCAAAAGTTACTCCTGGCTCTGCCCTTAGGAATGACTACTGGTTGGCTCAGGGGACCATATGGGATGTTGGGGACCCAAACAAGGTCTGTCATGAGGAAGGCAAATACCCTCCTTGCTGTGCTATCATTCTGACCCATGGTATTACATTGGAAGTGCAGATTCTTTGACCTGACTTTTTTTTACACATACTAAATGGGACTCTGGGTGAAATGGAAAACCAAGAGTTTTGTGGATATGTGTAAATAAATAATTTTTGATTTTAGAATTTAAGATGTCCTGCAACAAGATGATATTAAATCTGAAAACTGAAAATATAAATAAGAGCCCAAAAGTTGGGTGAGACCTCCCAGACACTGTGTTTCTAATCCCTCAGGTGGTTGTGTCTGATGAAGCAGAGTAGTAATGGACAAATAATTCACCAACTAGTCAGAAAAGAGTCATTGGAGTCAACTCTCTTTATTCCTCATCGCCTTTCTCTGCAATGTGCTTTTTCTATCTGCCATATATTCTCATTGTTCTGTGCTGCCTATATGCTTTCTCTCTTCACCTTTCTTTTTTTTTTTTTTTTTCCGGCTACACCCGTTTGATGCTCAGGGGTTATTCCTGGCTAAGTGCTCAGAAATTGCCCCTGGCTTGAGGAGACCATATAGGACATCGGGGGTCGAACTGTGGTCCTTCCTTGGCTAGTGCTTGCAAGGCAGACACCTTACCTCTAGCGCCACCTCACTGGCCCCTCTCTACACCTTGCTTTAAACTAATCTCTAAATCTCTAGGTAGGGGTGGTCTAGTAATCCAGGTGGGCTTTTACATCTCAAAGGAAGAGGTTAAGGTAAAAGGAAGCTGGGGGAAGGATTCACTTTACATTGGGCATCATTATATTGAATAAAGTCCTCAGGTTTAAACACCAGAACACTGGAGAGATGCAGGTCTGGAAGAGAATGGCAGTCTCGAGAATAATTACACACATGCTTGCAGAAAGGAAAGGATTTTTAGGAGTTTTCCTACAATTGTCCTTAGCTCCTAAGAAGCAGCCAGCTTGGTGGAGGTCCGGAAATGCAAGAAGGTGACTTCCTCCAAATCTGAGTATTTAATCTAAGGGAAAAAAACCAAACCTGGAGTTGGGACCAGGTGGTTTCGCACCAATCCAAGGGGCAACATTCAAAGATGTTTCCAGCCAATGAGTAACAAGGTGTATATTGAAAAAGGTAGAAACAGATCAATCCCAGTAATTCCACATAAATCCACACAATGAATAAGTAGATTTGAAAAGGTTGCTTTGTTTGTTTGTTTTCAATTTTTGGTGGGGTCACACCCTCCTGGCAGGCTCAAAGGACCATATGGGATGTTGGGATTTGAACCACCAACCTTTGCAAGCAAACACCCTACCTCCATGTTATTTCTCTGGACCCTCAAAAGGGATTTTTAGAGCTGTCATCCCCACTGTCTTCTTTCTCAGGTGATAAAAGGCAGCCTCCAGTGTGGGGCCAAAGAGGAGAAGAAAATGAGTGAAGGACTGGTTTTGTCTTTAAGAAGTAAAGATGATTCTTTTAGGGACCAAGTTATAAGGATTGTACTGGGGCAGGGCTATTGCTTCTGTTAGCTTCTGTTATATCCATTTCACAAAGACCACCAAGCAGACAAACAGCAATGCAAGCACAAAAAAATTACCAGCATGCTGGGATCACCCATTGTTAGGCAAATACCCCTTAAGCAAATTTTCGAATAATTTTATAAGGTTAGAGATGTTTCAAATCATAGCAGTTAACCTTTAAGTAGATTGGCTTTTGTCAGGTATTTCTGTTTATAACTAGGTATCTAGAATAAAATATTGTGTTTTACAGGACTTTGGGGTCTATGTCAACTGAAGTAGTAGAGGTAGAGGAGGGTCTTGGGTGCCCAATGATTGCTCATGACCTTGTCTACCAGAAGGCCCTTGGATTTTGCCAGTTTATTTACCTGTTTTGATACCTGCCCTTGAAATTCCTGGAATTGACTGTTCTGGCGCAGTCTCTTCTGCCACATAGCTGATGCCTATCATGGCAGTCTTTATGTCTAAAGCAAAGCCAGGGCCACAGAAGCCAAAAAAGCAGGTAAATATAAACTTACATTCCCTTCTGGCTTTTAACACTTAGAAGACCACTGACACCCTCTTGATCCCCAGCAATCCACGTGGTCCCCTGAGCCTGACCAAGAGTGATCCCTGAGCACAGAGCTAGGAGTTAGCCCTTAGCACAGCAGTCTTTAGCCCCAAACATAACAAAAATAAAAATAAAGATGCCTTTAAAAAAAAAAAAAAGGACTTAAGAGGCTGTAGTGATAGCACAGCCAGTAGTGCATTTTCCTTGCAAATAACCAATCCAGATTCAATCCTGGGCATCCCATATGGTCCCCTGGAATACTACAGAAGTAATTTCTGAACATAGAGACAGGAGTGAGCCCTGAAAACTACTGGATGGATCCCAAAGAAAAAAACCCAAAAAGGTCTAGAGATAAAGTACAGGGAATAAGGTTATCTATCAATCAATTAATTAATTTATCTATCTAACTATCTACCTGTCTGTCTATCTGTCTACCTGTCTGTCTGCCTGTCTGTCTGTATGTCTGCCTGCCTGCCTGCCTGTCTGTCTGTCTGTCTGTCTATCTATTTATCTATGTATCTTTCATCTATCTAGTAAAAACAGAATACATATTTATGCTCAAGAAAACAGTAACTAAATTATAAAAGCAGTAAAATAAATATCAATTTCTGTCTTCATTTAGTTTTTGTTCTCTGTGGATATTTTTAGTTAATTTAACTTTTATTTTATTTCAGTTGGGAACGTGGCTCAATGATGGAGGTGTCTTATATCTGAGAGTATTTGCAAAAATGTTTTTTAAAAAAAGTACATTAAATATTATCTTCATAAATGATATTTCATTTTTTTTGTTTTTGGGCCACACCCAGCAATGGTCAGGGTTACTCCTGGTTATCTGCTTAGAAATAGCTCCTGACAGAAATGGGGGATCATATGGGACTCCGGGATTTGAGCCAACCACCTTACGTCCTGGATAGGCTGCTTGCAAGGCAAACACCGCTGTGCTATCTCTCTGGCCCCGAGGTTTCATTTTTAATCAATCTTTTTAGTTTTGTGACTGAAGCAAGACTTTCATCCTTTGTCTGACACTGTTTCTATGTACTGTGCAAAATGGAATTGCCACAGTTGTTTAAAAGCATGTTAACATCCTTCCATGATAGGTTGTTTCCTTCCAAATTTATCTCCTGGGAAAATACTTTTACCTGGAGTATGGACCAGTCATCCTGTCAAAATTTAATCATATCAATTATATAATGAAGCCAAATAAACTTGTTTTTTTAGATAAATACTGAAATAAAAGTACTCTATAATATATATTTTGGTCAATAATATTTTCAAATAAAAATTAATGTACCACAAATGAAAAAAGAGAAAAATTAGGAAGGTATATATATAAAAGAACATGTTGAACTGGCATGCCTATGTCTAGATTTTCTTATAAAGTAAAAATGTGGAGCACATTACATAAGATCACAACTACAAACATTAAAACTTCTATTTTGCTATTATTATATTTTGGATAAGAGAGTTTCTTTCAAGAAAATGCTTTGGAATCCCACGGTCAAAAGGAAATCTAAGCCAAAAATTTGATTGCTACTAAATACTTGTTGTGACATATATTCACAGAAGCACATTTCGTCATATTGGCTCTTTGACTATTTCTGTTTCTCTATTGTCTTCATTAGACGATAAAACAGCTTGCTTAAAACCTACACATGGCAGGACTCTTTTGAAAAGTGTTTGTTCAAATATGGCATAGATGTGTAGATGACAAGTCATAAGAAATTCCAAACATAAAGTTAGCCTTTTGGGGGCGAAGTGGTGGTTCAAACAGTAGGGTATTTGCCTTGCACATGCTAACCTAGGACCAGCCTGATATGATTCCCTGGCCTCCCATATGGTCCCCCAAGCCAGGAATGGTTTCTGAGCACATAGCCAGGAGTAACCCCTGAGTGTCACCAGCTGTGATCCCAAAACCAAAATAAATAAATAAATAAATAAATAAATAAAAACCAGCCTTTTGCATACTGATAACAGAATAGGGTTGGTTTATTGTGGAAGTTGGTTAAGAATGTTTAAAAGCAATCAAAAGCAAAAAAAAAATGTGGGTAAGTGAACACAGGGAACAGGGTACATATTCATCATTATGTGAGTAGAGATTATCTCTATATACAATCTGGGAGCTTTTAGTTTTCTATGAAATAGTACATTCTTTGATTGCCTTATAATGAAATTGTACTATGTAATATGATTATTAATATAATAAAATTGAATATGTGATTATATAATTTATTGTATAAAACCTAGTAGTATAATATAATAGATCTATTATAATATTTGTCATTTTCAAAAATGAAATCATTTGATGTTGTAGTGAAGTTTTGAACTGGGACCAAAAGGATAATGGGGCCTAAAATTGTAAGATTATTTACGAATGTATGTTTCTTTTCATAGACATTAAATGTTGAAGAAGCATTCAAAGAATTGCTTTTATTGTCCCAGACAGTGGTGAAATTGCTCAGAAATGAGCAAGCTATCTACTTGGAGTCATTTTAAATCTTGTCATTCTATTATTTAAATATTTTTCAAAGAATGAAAAAGATTAGTATAGTAAATACTCAGGAATTTTGCTGTATCTATGTTACAACAAGCACTAACTTAGTGTAGAAAGGATATTTATCATGATTTTTTGAAACTAGAACACATGCTGTTTATCCTAATTAAATACAGTAACATCTACCAAAAGTCTAGTTCATTTGAACAAACTAATAAATAAAAAAACTGCTTAATATTTAAGGAGCAGGGACAATTTCCTTGCCTCAAGCCATTGTGACAATTTATTCATAAAAACATGATGGCCCTTGATATAATATTTCACTTACATTTGATCCTGAACTTAACTATTATTCTCTAATTCTGGGATTCACTAGTAATATTCCTTTATGTTTATTTATTAAATATTGCAGTTGGTTCTATCAGGCTAGAAACACTATGAGACTGGAGGAAACAGATAAAGGACAATAAACACCTCCCCACTGTCCTTCGGAAGAATGTGCTAGAATTTGCTCCACTTCCTGTGCAAGAAATAATTTACAGAGAGATAAAGAGACGGTCTAGTAAGATGCTGCCACCACATATGCTAACCTGACGCCTGCCAGAGTGACCACTGTGCAGAGAGCCAGGAGGAAGTCTGAACAACTGTTGAGTGTGGCCCCTCCAAACCAAAACGTTGAAGAAAAATTGAAATAACCTTCAAGTAGGTCCTGGAGAATAACTGAGACAAAAGGCACTAATTGCAAATGTAAGGTTGTTGGTTTAATCCTGGGTGCCACACCGATCCACAAAACACTATCCCAACATTTCTGCTATTAGGGGTCCCCCCCCCAAATCAAAGCAGGCATGCATGACACTTGACACACCTTGACATTCCTCCACCTCACTCCTGCCAATGACATGTTCAAGCCCCCAAAATTAAATGTAAGCATTCTGGTAAGCTCTGCAGCCATGTGCGAAAGAAGCCAGCAAAAGGAAATTGGGAGTTGGATGCACTCTAAGAAACTTTGAAATCAGTCTACTTGACAATCATTGAACATATTGAGAATGTCTCCCTTCATACTTTCCTAAAAGTGGTGAGATCTTCATTAGAAACAGTTATTAGCATTGGTATGGGATGTTTGCCTCAGGGTACAAGACCCCTGAATGGATGTTTCTTGTTCCTTGTAACCACCAGCTTTTAACCCAACCTTCTAGAAACATGTGCTTCCTGGTATTAATTCCTCTGTAAAAACTCCAATTTGTGACTGTGAATACAAGATGGTAGTGTTGAGGTTCAAGTCAGCCATCTTTCAAACTGCTGGCATGTTACCAGTAAAGTTCTTTGCATCAACACAGCATTGGCTTGGAGTTGATAGATGTTTTTGGCTTTACTCATTTAACAGAAGTGAATCTCGAGTATTCACCAAGTACCACAACTGAATGGTGTGTTATCCCCAGAACATCACAAATAATAGCAAACTAAAGAAGGAAGAAGAAAATTCAATCCTTGTAAATAGTAAATCTAGACTCTTCATGAAGAGAATATTTAAGAGAAATTTTATTTTAAATTAAAACATTTTAGTGGGTAAAATTTCATATTATTTTGAAGTCCAAAGCCATGCAAGTGAAAAAAATATATGCTGACTCATTTAACTGATGATTAATGCCTTTTGAATAAAACCCATTATTAATAAACCTGTGAATAGTATAACTCTTTTGGCTTTTATTTGATATAGAAATCAAAATATATTTGAGGTTTACATTTTAGAAGAAATAGTTTACACTATGGATAATTTACACTATGCAACTTTGCTTCATTTGCATGCTTTTAAAAGTTTGAAAATTCGCAAACAATGAAAATCTTGATTGTTTGCACATGGGATTAATTTGTTGTTTGATGAGGAAATTCTGCATAAATATCTCTATTTCATGAGGGAAAACATTCTACCCTCTGTTTTACAAGCGGATAAACAAGGTCTGCTATGAAAATAAACAGGTCTTGATGTATTTCCTAAATTATAGATTCCAAATACCCTCTTTGGAATGTCATGAATTTTTTAGTTGTACAAAAAATGCCCAATTTTTGAGATAATTTTCACCAGTGGTAGGATACATTTTAAACTAATTAATCCAACAAGAATAACCAGAAGAAGAATATTAAAAAATTAGCAAACTGGGGCTAGAGAGATTATGCTGCAAATGTGGCACTTATTTCCCTTGCATTTAGCTAACATGAGTTCCATCTTCTACAAAACTTCCTCAAACTACTACCATATGTGGCCCCCAAGCAAAACAAATATTTTTCAAATTGACTAACTTCAGAGAACAACAGAGGTAATAACATAGGCATTGTCAAGAAATGATATCTAAAAGTAAATAAATGTACTTTTATGCAATCAAGAGTCTAATAAGTTGTACTGTACTTGTAAAGCATTTACCTCAGATGAAAACGAAATAAACAGCATTTAATTAAGAATTTTTAGTCATTGGCAAATATATTGAAGTCATTAGAATTTAACAGAAGAATTTTAAAGTCTACACAAATATAAGCATCTCGAATATTGAAGTCATCAGAATGACTTTTTATAATATGCTTATTTTTGTCATCATTTTAGGAAAGTAAAATATTCTAATAGATAAAAAATAATTAATCTATTATAATAGATAAAAAATAATATGTCGGGCCCGGAGAGATAGCACAGCGGCGTTTGCCTTGCAAGCAGCCGATCCAGGACCAAAGGTGGTTGGTTCGAATCCCGGTGTCCCATATGGTCCCCCGTGCCTGCCAGGAGTTATTTCTGAGCAGACAGCCAGGAGTAACCCCTGAGCACCGCTGGGTGTGGCCCAAAAACCAAAAAAAAAAAAAAAAAAAAAAAAAAAAATAATATGTCAAAGAAGGTATTTCCAAAATGTGAATAAGGGGCTGGGAAGGTGGCGCTAGAGGTAAGGTGTCTGCTTTGCAAGTGCTAGCCAAGGTAAGATCGCGACTGTGGTTCGATCCCCCGGCGTCCCATATGGTCCCCCCAAGCCAGGGGCGATTTCTGAGTGCATAGCCAGGAGTAACCCCTGAGCGTCAAATGGGTGTGGCCCCAAAACCAAACCAAAACAAAACAAAACCAAAATGTGAATAAAATTATTTTAATAATAATTTTAATTAAAATTTTATAAGCACAAACACAAAAAAGAAAATTGTCAGTGGAAACGAAAGGCAGAAATATAGTACCATGATAATTTTTGGAACAGCGGGTTAGATGCTTTTATAAGCTATCACAATGCATATGGTTCCCCAAGTATGTCAGGAATAAGCCCTGAGCTCTATGGAGTATGACCAGAAGGGAAAAAAAAAAAAAAAGAAATATGAGGCCAGAACTGTGGCGCAAATGCTAAGGCATCTGCCTTACACACACTAGCCTAGGATGAACTGCTGTTCGATCCCCTGGCATCCCATATGTTCCCCCAAGCCAGGAGCGATTTCTGAGCGCATAGCCAGGAGTGACCCCTAAGAGTCACCGGATGTGGCCCAAAAACCAAAAACAAAAAAACAAAAAAAAGAGGAAAAAAAGAAAAGAAAGACAAGAAAATAAAAGTAGGAAAGGAAGAAAATAAAATAAAGGTGGGGCCAATTAGAAACAGTATAAAGAAAAATTAAATATTAATAAAATATGAAGACTGAAGTAAAGCATAGAAAATTAATAGGAAATAAGGAAAAGATTAATTAAACATGTGGGACACAGTGAATTGTCTGTCATATAAATTTTGGTTAAACAAAAACAATAAAAATAATTGGAAATAACCTCAATGTGAAAATAGAAGCTAAGTAAATTATATGAAATTGGTTTAAGAAACTAGCTTACGGTGTGTTTCTATTTGGTGTTGACTTTTGGACAACACGGTTGTCCTGAGGGCTTACTCCAGGCTTTTATAAATGATAGCTAAGTAAGTAAGTGCTTTGCTAGGAGGCTAAGAGTCTAATAAGTAGCACTGTACTTATAAAGCATTTACCTTAGGGATTGTTCTGTCAAGGCCTAGAGACATATGTGATGCCCAGGATTGAATTTAGGCATTGAAGCTTAGTATGGCATGTACCAGGAAAGCACTCTAGTTAATGTACTGTCTCTCTGATCCATTAGCTTACACGTTTAATAAGACCCAAAGCTGAGATTAACACAAAGCCACAACTTATAAAATCATCATAAACTTCCCTAAACCATAAAACCACCAGTAGTTACTTGGTAAGGGTGGGCAGAGGGGGATTGAATCTTTAAACCCTTGTGTTTAAAATTTACTCCTGGCTTTATGTGGGGATCACTCCTGGTGGGGTTTGAGTACCCATAAGGGATGCTGAGGATCAAACTGTTGCATTCAACACAAGTAGCCTACTGCTCTCCTATATAGCTCCAGCCCTCATTAATTGTTTTTAAAGAGATAATTTATAGAAAATAACATATAAGATACTTAACACTCAAATATAAACATAACTGATGTAACTTCCCCTATTATAGGAACTTCTATTTCTATAGAATGTAGGGGCCAGAGCAATAGCAAGCATGTGGAAAATTTGCCTTGCACATGGCCCACAAATTTCCATTCCTGGTATCCTATAGTGTCCCTCGAGCCTGCCAAGAGTAATTTCTAATGTAGAGCCAGGAGTAACCTCTGATCTATGATGGGTGTGCCTCATAAAGCAATGGTGACATTGTTCAAAGAAAAACTTCCAAATATTTTTTATCTATTAGAATGTTTTACTTTTCTAAAATAATGACAAAATAAGTATATTGTAAAAATACCATCTGATTTTTTTTTATCAGACACTGAAATCAACAAGATAAAAAATGCCATACAGAAAAAACTAAACCCAATAACAGAAAATACATGATGGTAAAAATGAAGAAAAATGGAAATGCTAAGTATGTATATAATTATAAGTTTATAATTTATAAAATATAGTTGTTATGTATTATAGAAATAAAGTGTAGAAATAAAAGATAACAGAGTACACAAAATAGGTCTAGTGAGTGCAACAGTTCAAAAATTCTTTGATTTTTGAAAAAAGTAGTCATTTATATTTATCTCTGGTAAGTTTAAATGCATGCTATAATAGGAAATTATTAAAGCTGCTAGAAGCAATGCATATATATAATGTAAAGAATTGTTAGATTGTTAGATAGTGCAGAATGGTGACAATTCAGTAGGGTGGGCATTTGCTTGAACAAGATTTAGGTGTACTCAATTCTCAGCATCCTATAGGGTCCCCAGATTAGTGCCAGGAGTGATCCTTGAGTGCAGAGCCAGGGTTAATCCATGAGAACTGCTAGGTGTGGCTTCCAAACAAAATAAAGCAAAAACAAAACAAAACAAAACAAAGAAAACCCTAATATAAGGCCAGGAGGATACACAGAAAAAGGAAGAGAGCATTGATAGAAAGAAAAAGAGAGTTGAATTATATTCAAATTTATCAAGAATTACTGTAGGCATAAATAGAGAAATAATTCAAAGTAAAGAGCAAATTGTCATGTGGGATTTTTAACATCAAATATCAAAAACCTCCAAAGGAGTGTGTGAGATATAAACATGCAGAAAAGTTAAAGAGAAAAGACCCAATGATCACGAGTAAAATTAGGTAGTCACAATGTGATCAACAAATGTGATCACAATGTAATCAGCAGTATTCCCAGAGTTAAAAATAGAATAGCATATTGATTAAATCACTTATCTACCAGAAACCTATATAATTAAATTTTAGTCACAAATTATAATACTTTTTTTTATAATTTTTACTGTGACCAAAAAGTGAGTAACAAATATTTCACGGTAATATTGAAGGTACATAGTGACAATGAATCAGGGCTATTCCCACCACCAGGATTGTCTTCCCTCCCCAGCTTTTCCCTGCATGTGACCCATATCTCCCTCTTTGCCCACCCCCCAGTGCTAGTGTAACTGTTCCTCTCTGTGTCTAGCTTATTGTATACAGGGTATCGATTCTGTTGTTGACTTTGGGTTTGGTGTTTTAATTCTGGTCATTTTTTAATTCCACTCAATGTTCATACAGCAGTTTGGTCCTGGTACCATTCATTTTTATTTTTCCTCCTCAATTCATTAGGCAGAACAAGATGATTCAAGTTGTGTGGTTCTGCTGGAAGAAGACAAAAATTAAAACACAAAAACAAAAACATATCAACAACAACAACAAAAAAAAACCCCAACAGTTACTATAAAAAAAATCACCAAAAAATAACCACTAGCTTGGAAAAGAAAAAAAAGAAAAAGAAAAGAAGAAAAATGAGAAAAAGTTAAAAGAAAAACAAACAAACTAAAGCAGTGCCGGTGTGGCAAGTTGGTTTTTATTTTGTTTTGTTTTGTTTTTGCCTAGGCACAGTAAGTATTGGGGAATGAGATTCAGGGTTTCTCCACCCTTGAAGTATACTGTCATGGGAACATATGATGATATCTTAAGTGCATATGACTGCTGCTTACACTGTATGTGTAGGCCCGATTTTGGACCCACATGATCTCCTGAGCATACCTGAGAGGAATTCTATAGCCCCTTACTATATGTGCTTGTCACCCTAAAACAACAACAACAAACATACACACATATTATAAATCTGTTTTTTTGGGTTTTTTTGAGGGGGAGGTCACACCTGGTGGCACTCAGGGGTAACTCCTGGCTCTGTGCTCAGAAATCACTCCTGGCAGCCTTAGGGGACCATATGGGATGCTGGGATTTGAACCACCAATGGGATGCCAGGATTCGAACCACTATCTGTCCTGGATCAGCTATGTGCAAGGCAAACGCCCTGCCACTGTGCTATCTCTCTGGCCCCATGAATCTGTTTTTTATTTGGGGGCCATATTTAGCTGTGTTCAGGCTTTATTACTAGACCTGTGCTCATGTATTACTCCAGAGAAGACTTGGGGAAGCAGATGGATGGATGCCTTGGAATAAACCCAGGTTTGGTGCATATAAGACAAGTGCCCTAGCACTGTACTACAACCACTTCAACCTTGTGAATTATCTTTATTTAAAATGATTTAATGTATATCAGCTTATATTCTCTTTTATTATTAGTATGCAGTTTTGGTGAATCTCTTATATATGCAAAGTTAAAGCCCCTTTCTAAATTGATAGCAATTGTGAAATTTATAGGTCTCTTAAAGAGTCTATTTTGCCTTACTGTTAGAGAAAGGAGATGTTTACATTGATTTCCTAATGTTAAAGCACAGGCTATAATTGCAGCAATGAACAGTTTTCTGTATCCATCTCTAAGTAAAAAAAATCTTATCACTTAGTTTTGTTTACTTTTAGTGTGGAACAAGTTTGCATGTTAGAAGGCTCATTAATATTTAATAACTTATAGAACTATATTTGTGTTTCTTTGTCACTATACAGTACTGTTTTCACTGTTGTAAAATGTTTCGAAGTTTATGGCAGGAGGTATTCCTCTGTTTCCATAATTGTTTGGCCATAAATTCTTCCAAGCAGAACTTATTATAATCAGCCACCTTGATTTCACAATAATATTTTTTGTTTTAATTGTTAGAAAGGGGCAGCAGTTAAAAAAATTCTTCTTGTAATATTGCAAACTAAATTTAGTCTGTTTTCTAAGATGATTATAGAGGAATTAACCCAGTTTTTCACCTTGCTAGACAAATGGAAGATCATTTTACAAATGCTAAATTATTTCAAATTCAGGTCTAGACACATAATGTTTGGATGTTGGGCTCGCAAGTCGGAGTGAAAAATTAAGGCTCCACTTACCTTTCAGGTCAATTGTGCTTCATTACTGAACAATGTAAGAGGGAGCCTTGAGCACCATGAGGTATGTCCCATCCAAAACACCAGGCATTTTCTCACACAAGAATTTGGGGCATACACCCTACAGTGCTCAGGGGTTACTCCTGTTTCTGTGCTCAGGAATCACTTCTAGTAGTGCTTGGGGGACCATAGCAGGGGTAGGTGATTGAAAATGGATTGGCAACATGCAAGGCACAATGTACCTTATTACCATCTGTGCTAAGGCTCTGTCTCCCCACACAAGAATTTTTACCAATCTCAAAACACCTCTCTTGTATTTGTTAAGATATTTCATATAGGTCTGAGGAAAAAGCTCAGGGCAAAATTTCTTATAAGAACAAAGACCTAGTTTTGATCCCCAGACTCAAGCATCTCTGGGAATGGTCTTAGATTTTCCTGCTCTGCTGAGCGGAAGCATCAGTTGTTGTATCTCTAGCCTCCACAATTAATCTTTCAGATCATTTGACCAGGTATTTTTGAGAAGTGGTCCCCTGGCACCCTGATCACTACTTGTTATCTTTTCTTTGAAAAAAAAAGATATTGCATATAATATTAATGATAATGGAATATTATCCCAAAGTTAAGTGTTATGTTTTACAGATGGCTCTTATTGAAAAAAAATTGAATAGGATTAACAGTCATTAGCATCAAGCTAGGTAAGGTGGTCAAGAACACAGCCATGAGCTTTAAATCTTTTATTCATAAAATAAATTAGTCCATGGGGTCAGAGAGATAGCACAGTGGCATTGGCCTTGCAAGCAGCAGATCCAGGACTTAAGGTGGTTGGTTCAAAACCTGGCATCTCATATGGTCCCCCGTGCCTGCCAGGTGCTATTTCTGAGCAGACAGCCAGGAGTAATCCCTGAGCGCCGCTGGGTGTGACCCAAAAACCAAAAACCAAAAATTAATCCAGTCTTACCTGAGCACAGTGTGTAGGGTATTTGTCTTGCATGCAGCCCACCTAAGAATAACCTGGGTTTGATTCTCATCATTCTATATGGTTCTCTGAGCTTGCCAGGAGTGATTTCTGACTGCATAGCCAGGGGTAACCTCTGATTGCTGCCAGGTATGGCCACCAAACCAAAATAAACAAAAAATATTCCAATCTTAAAATCTGTATTACTGCATGGAATAAGTGAATTTACATTGAGTCAATTATTACTGCAGCGTAGTAGAGCTCCACGTGGCATCATCTCACAGAATCTTTAGTGACATGCCACTATTCCCACTTTCCTAACAAAGAACTGAGCATTTAGAGAGTAGAAACAATTTATGTTGAAGGCACTCAAGAAATCAGACTATAAATATTGGAACATTCGTAGACAATAGTGGATACCTGTGAGTGGATGGGTATCAGAGATTTGTAGGCCTGGACCAATCACAAATGTATTTTAACTAAATTTATGATGATCAAAAAATATAAACAAACAAAAAAGACAAAGAAAGAAACACATTTCTTCAATAAATTTTTGGCAACCCCTCTTAAATGTTGATGCTGGCAGTTTCTTGATGCATATTTATCAGGACGAACTACATATTGCAATGATCCAGTTTTATATATTATACCAATTTTATAGATGAGATAACTGTGAAAGCTATAAAAAAATCAAGTATTTTGATCTAATATCACAGAGAAATGGAATTCACATTCAACCTATGATCAATCAATATATTTTGTTAGTTGGCTTTTGGTGCCTGACTCTGGACTCAGGAATTGTTTCTAGCAGTGTTTGCTGCCATAGTGGACCCTATGGGATGCCACTGGAGATTGAACCTGGTTTGGTTGCATGTATACCCATTATTTCTCCAGCCCCGAGCTTTCCATATATTTAACTCCCTGAGCACAGTGTCTTTTGAAAAGCAATGCAAACAGTAATATCACTCTTCCTATTTAAAATTATTCCAATTTCCGTTTTTTTACAAAATCAGAGGCTTCCCAAGGGTATACGTACTAGTATCATTAGAAGAATATAAATACTATAATTGGGGATAAAGCTTATTTCAGTACTCTACAATGGCTCTACTTCCCAGTCTTGATTTGGGAGACCTAAAGCAGAACATATTCTTCCCTATTAGCAGTTGAATATGAAGGGATCTTGTTTGTATAGTTGAACTTGATACACCTGATGTTTCTGCTCCCAAGTAACCCATGTTAAGGCTGTCATCCAGTTAGGAATAAACATGGTCACACAAAGCGAACTATGATTTAAAGCCACACGCTGTGGAATCCTCTATTCCATAGGCCTTAAAGTTAACTCCATCCTCGCTGCACGTGGCGATGACTACTGGGGTAAGCCATAGGGGTAGCAATAGAGCTTCTTACGAATTGTCACTCTGTGCAAGAAGCGGGAGAGACACAGCAAAGAGTTAAACAGGTCGAGAACTTGGTTCAGCTCAAAAGCTCACGGCAAGGCAGAGCCTGAAATGCCAAGAGACTGTGAGTCCTTTGAGAACCGAGTCCGGTTTCCGAGTGGACACTTAGTTCCCTGGATCCATCTCTAGTCTCTTTGGCTGAAGAGATCGCAAAGGTTTGAAAGCATCACTGGATGATGTACCGAGGGGAATCCCCGGGACTGGGCGATCCTTGCTTGATCCTTCCTGCATTCCTCGAGGAGCTGCAGTTTTTTTTTTGCAAGGTTCTACACTGCAGCTCCAGGGTGCACGACCAACCAGACTTTATAATATCCCCCAAACCATTTCTTCCCCTCCCCCGCTTTTTTTTTTAACTAGGCTCTCGTCCTTGACACCCCTTTTTGCTAGCCCAGCGGCCCTAAGCTCCAACTCAAGGAAGCCGGGAGAAGTGGAATCTCCACCCAGCTTGCTTTTGCTTGCCGTGGGGTCTGTCTAGTAGGGTCCTGGGCATGCTCAGTTCTCTCTCTCTCTCTCTCTCTCTCTCTCTCTCTCTCTCTCTCTCTCTCTCTCTCTCTCTCTCTCTCTCTCTCTCTCTCTCACACACACACACACACACACATACACACACACACAAGTTTGAAGCGCTTGCGGCACACAGATCCCCGCCCTTAGGCTCCTAGGCTTGAAAGATCCGGCTTCCCGCGCTCGGGGATGAAGCCAAGGTGGACCCTTCACTGGATTCGCAGCATCTCGGCATCCCTGAACCCCAGAGCCGCAGGCCTGGGCGAGCTGGGGACCCCGCACTAAGGCTGGCCCGCCGCCGCTGTCCATGGTACTGCGGAGAGCGCAGCTCCGCCCTTCCCTGGGCGAAGGAAGGACAGCAGCCCGCGTCACGTCAGCCAGCCTCCTCCTGCCTGCTCGCTCCCTTGCCTGCTCCTGCTCCTCCTTCTCCTCCTCCTCCTCCTCCTCCTCCTGCTGCTGCTGCTGCTGCTCCCGCTCCTCCCGTTCCCCTCCATGCCTGTCCTCCCTCCTGCACTCCTGAAGATAGACGCGCCAGCCCCACGCCTCTGAAAAGGCAGCGCCTAAACCCTTAGGAAATTTCGCTGGGACCGCTGCTGCTGCTGCTACTGCTGCAAGCTGCAAGCTGCAGGCTCCGGCTTGAGCTCAGGGGGACGAACCCGGCAGGTAAAGCAGCTCAATGGGGCGTTGGGGGGAGGGGATGGGGCGAGGCCAGCGGGAGAAGGAGCTCTTGCCCGTGGTCACTGAGCCCCGAGCTGCCACCGATGCTCCTGGAAGGGAAGAAAGGAAGAAGGTGGCTGCTCGGACGGAGGGGTTGGAGGAGCCCCGAGCTGGCTTGTTTTGCAGCAAGCGTAGCCAAGAGATGGGGGGAGAAGACGAGATGGTGGAACTGAGCTCAGAACTTAAAAGGCTGATGGCCGTGATTTATTGGGCAAAGCCCGAGAACAGGCGAACTTGGAAAGCTAGGCGAGAGGATGAATTTCCATCTGCATCTTTGCTTTCTCTTCTCCATCAGCCCCACGCTGTGCCTAGCAGCCTTCCTCTGTGCAGTCGATTCCTGGCTCCAAGGAACCGCACTGGGGAAGAGATGGGGCTTGGTGCCTGGGCGGGAAAGCCTGGGAGAATTGGGGTGTGCATTGACTGGTATTGAGGAACGAGGAGAAGCCGGAGGAGAAACACTTGGAAAAATTTCTCCTCAAGATTTCAGGTGGCTTCTGATGGTGCAGGGAAACGTGTAGATGTGGATGTATGCGATACCATAAACATATTACAATAAATGCAACTGCAGACGCCCAGCATACTGTATTGATCCCACCAACAGCTTGCAAATGAATTTGATTCTGGAAATGAAAGAAAAGATTAATGAGGCTGCTAGTCTCTCTGCTTTTGAATTAGAGTGTTTATTCCTTTGGCTGCAGGCTTTTTTTTTTCTTCAAAATCCTTTTATTTCACCCCCCCTAATTTGTGAACTAGCTGGCTTGTTTCCGGCACCCACAGAGAATCCTCCTTCTCCATATCAATACAGATATTCTCACACACAATGAGCTTCCTCTAAGAACTGTAAGTGTCAGTTGACCTCCTCAGTGGCAAATCTAGGGATTTCTTTCCTCTCCTTTTTCCCTTACAAATGTTCTTGGTCTGGGTTAGTGGAGTAGCACAAGAGAGGCAAGGGAAGCTTTGGGACATCTAAGTAATAGTAATGAATAAAATAAACCATTCAGGTAGAGTCACCAAAAAAAAAAAAAAAAAAAGCTTTTCCAACACACAAGCTAATGGAGAGTATCACGACACTCTTTAATCTTAGCGTTTCGGACATATTTGGCAAGCAATTAAAAAATGGCAGATGTCTGAAGCCACTTCCAAAGGAGAAGGTTGAAAATAGGCTGTCTTTGGAGAATTTCTGAGTGTTTAGAGGATTTTCTGCTGGGCTTGGCTCGGGGCTAGATAAGAAATGGCTCGTGATGGCTGATGGTGTGCAATGGATCAGCCATAATAAATTAGCAACTGAGAATCTGATTATTTTTTATTTCCTGGGGCTAGTGGGCAGTGTATAGGGTGCATGTGTGTGCATGCGCGCACACGCACACTTGCGCGTGCACAGGCACTGAAAGAGTGCTCCAATCCTCAATTTCATCTGAGGAGGAACTTACAGTGGGATCCCTGAGCTGGGTCGCTCTCAGCTGACACCTGTAGGGATCGCTCTGCACTGAAGACAAATGCTCTCTCTCAGCTGCCTCCACGGAGGAGCAGCAGCACAATGCGGTGCCATAAATTACTGCTAGTTTCAGCTTGTAGTGGGAAGAAAAGTCGCTAATTGGAGAGTGAGCTTCTATGTCCAAGCAATAAATTTGTGTTTCTGTTTGATGTGCATTCAGGTGGGGGGGGGGTGGGAGTGGGAAATAGCTAGCGAAATACATACATTTATCTGAACTGGGCAGATAATATAGTTGTGAGGATTTTTTGTTTATTTGGGGGGGTCAAAATAGGAGAATTATTTTTTTTTGGTAAAATATAACAGAAATAACTCATCGTTTTCGTCCATTTCCAGAACCTGTCAGATTACAGTTGAATAAAGAAAAGTGATTTATAGCACAGGGAGTGATTCAAATAAATGATTTGAAGGACCTGCAGCTTGTAGCTATAGCAGCTAAGGGGACATGCATAACGGCTCTTGTTCTTCCTGCACAAATCCTAAGAACTGACAACCAGACAAGCACTTTAATAGAAGTTCAGCACATGACTATTTTCAAATCATTAAGTACTTTAGCTTAGCTCTCTTTAGAGGCATTGCTGATGGCAATTTAGGCATCAGTGCCACCAGAAATAGATATTTGTCTCAGAGTGTATGTTTTCTACTGAAACAGGTTATTCCTTTAACTAAAAGAATAAATGCTTGTTTAAAACTTAAGACATCCCCCAGCTTTAAGGTTCCCCCAGACTTGTTTCTCTGGGAAAAAATCATAATGGGTGGGACCAATATAGAATGTTAGAGAAATACAAGCCAGCAGTTTGCACTTGGATTTTCTTCACCTACTGCCAAATCCTGCTATCAATTGAGCCCGGAATATCGGATCTTTGTTGTTCAGTTAACCAGTACACACTGCAAGCAGAAGTTCTAGAAAGGATCTTTACCTGGCACTTAGAGATTTCAAACCCAAGCTTTCTCAGAAAATGTGAAAAGGAAATATCTCCAATTCTCCCTAAAATTCTGGGTGTGTCGACCATTTAGGGTGACCATCCAGTATATGGGGGGGAATGGCTGGTTGTGAGGATGTCAGGAATTGAAATCCTCGAGACTTGTAGATCAAGACAGAGAGGGTGAAGCCTGAATAATAGTTTTAAGTATCTTCCTATTTTCTGAGTCTAGTGAGGTTTTGCGCTTCCTATGCTGTCCTTTAGCACTGATTTCTTAACATTTTAATTTCCTGCAGATTCCTGCATCCTTAGAAAAGAAGCCCCTAGAAACCAAGATGCATCGCCAAGAACCAAGCAATTGATCTGTTGTTTTAGCTGGCTTGGCAGAGGCGGAGAGGTGTTATGCTTTGCACATATCTCAAGGCTTCTGGCTAGTTCACAGTTTCTGGGAGGGGAAAAAAAATCAAAACGAAGGCTCGAAATCCAGCCTGAAGCCCTGCACAAGGAATTCAGTTGTGGAAATCCGGATTTGACCAGCAGCAAGGAGCAGTGGGGCCTCTTGGGGAGTTATTGTGGGTGAAGTGAGTGCTTGGCTAAACAGAAAGAAGCCAGGCACCCCTTTCTCACTTTTGGTTATCTGGAGGAGCATTCCCAAGCATCCGAGGATCCTAATTCAGTGCCGGCCAGCCTTGGCTCGGTCCTGACTCACTTTCCTTGACCCTGGCTTCCCTTGGCACAGTGGGAATCTGGCTGAGGATGGTCGCGAAGCATCGGACACCACCAAGGCCCTCCCTTTAGCTCCGTGGCCACGCATGGATCAGTGACTCGACCTTGGCCCACGGCACTGCCCTTTCCAAACCCAGAGCGTCAGCCTCTTTCAAAGTGTCTCCTCTCTTTGCTCTGGGCGTTCTGAGGCTGCCCTGCGCCCCTGCGCCCGAGGGGACCTGGGAGAGAGGACGGGCCGGTTGGAGGAAGAAAAAGAAGAAGAAGAAGAAGAAAAGGCGGAGGAGGAAAGAGACCTGGCGGACTAAAGGAGGGGGTGTCCTTCCAGCTCCTGCCATCCGGTCCCTCCTGGCCCTGGCTGCATCCGGCGGCGGCGGCGGCGGGGCCCTGCCTTTCCATCTTCTCCCGGGTCCCCGCACCACCGCCGTGACGCTGTCGGCCCCGGTGTCCCCGCGCCGCGCCCCTGCCCCGAGCATGGGGACGGCCTTGCTGCAGCGCGGGGGCTGTGTGGTCCTGTGCCTGGCGCTGCTGCTAGGCTGCTGGGCCGAGCTGGGCACCGGTCTGGAGTTCCCGGGCACCGAGGGCCAGTGGACGCGCTTCCCCAAGTGGAACGCGTGCTGCGAGAGCGAGCTGAGCTTCCAGCTCAAGACGCGCAGCGCGCGCGGGTTGCTGCTCTACTTCGACGACGAGGGCTTCTGCGACTTCCTCGAGCTCATCCTGACTCGGGGCGGCCGCCTGCAGCTCAGCTTCTCCATCTTCTGCGCCGAGCCCGCCACGCTGCTGGCCGAGCCGCCGCTCAACGACGGCGCCTGGCACCATGTGCGCCTGGGTCGCCGGTTCCGCAACACCACGCTGCGCATCGACGGCGCCCAGGCCCAGTGGGTGGAGGTGCGCTCCAAGCGGCGGGACATGACGGTCTTCAGCGGCCTCTTCATCGGGGGGCTGCCCCCCGAGCTGCGTGCTGCTGCGCTCAAGCTCACCCTGGCTTCCGTGCTGGAGCGAGAGCCGTTCCGGGGCTGGATCCGGGATGTGCGTGTTAATGCCACCCCCGCGCAGCCCGTGGGCAGCAGCGCCGATGTGCGGCTGGACGACGAAGACGAGGCACCACCGCACAGTGGGGCCGGAGGAGGAGGAGGAGGAGGTGATGCAGAAGGAGGAGGAGGAGGTGGAGGCGATGGAGAAGGAGGAGGTGGAGGTGGCGATGGAGGAGGAGGAGGAGAAGGAGAAGGAGGTGGAGGAGGCCCCTGCGATGCATCCCAGGACGGTGGCGTGTGCCTCAACGGTGGAGTGTGCTCTGTAGTGGACGACCAGGCCGTGTGTGATTGCTCCAAGACCGGCTTCCGCGGCAAGGACTGCAGCCAAGGTAAGGCAGGCGCCAAGGAGATGTGAGATGGGGTCCCCTTCCAGAGCGCACGCTCTGCTCCCCACAACTGCGCGTCAGCTAGAGGAGGATCCATAAGCTCTCGGGCATCTATCTCCTACCCCTCACACACACTCCATCTCCCTGGAACCCCTTTAGTGCCAACCCGATTTCCTTGAGCTCCATACAAGTGTGCACCCTCTTCGCCGTGCATGCTTCCCTTGCAGCCTTGGAGCTGCCCACCTTCCCACTTCCCCAGGTAAATGAGACCCAGGTGTTCTAAGAAGCAAGAGATGAGCTCACACTTTCGTTAGTTTGGGGGTGGGGGGAGCTGGGAAGCAGAGCCAGGTGCCCACGAGCCGTGCCCATGTGCTGGTTTGAGCAAGATTTGGAGAAGGTCCCCTAGGCCCCCTGCTTCCCTACCCCAACCTCTTGCAAATCCATATCAAAGTCTTTGCTTCTTCATCTTGGGGGCTCCTGAGGATGCTGTAGGTCAGGAGGAAGAGGAAGAGGAGGAAGAGGAAGAGGAAAAAGAGGTGAAGGAGGAGAAAGAGAAGGTTGAGGAGGGTTTTGGGGGGGCGGCGGTTCTGGGTCAGTTCTTTGCTTTTGTCCAAGACCCACCCTTGTCTGTTTTAGGGCAACATTGAGATTTTTTTTCTGGTGGAGTTTTGGGGAAGAGGGAACCAGATGGGCAAATGTTGAGAGAAGAAACACAGTTTTCCAATTAATGGTTTTAGAGACTCTTGGGCTGGGAAGTGCCCGGGGATTATGTGCAAGGTCTTCCTGCAAGAGATTTTACTGGCGCCCATGAGCTAAATGATATTTAGCTGAATAATGGGGATCGGGCTGCCATTTCTGTTCTTATGGGTTGAGGCAGTATGAAATCAGAAAAGAAGAAAAGAAAATTAGAAGTCTGCCTAAGTTTCCTTTACTCTCCTTTATGAATAGAAATCAGTTTCTTAGAGAGATTCTGCCACGTGACAGCGATCAAGGGAAAATATTGTTGTCTAAATCCAGAAATGATCAAGAATGGAGTGACATGGAGAGATAGCCCAGGGGTGTCTCTGTGACTGAGCAGGAGAGAAAGTGGCAGGAATGAGAGGATTTTGGGGTCCAATCAGCAGTCAGTAGCACAAACAAATGGCACCGGTGGCTGAAATGATAAAGAAAGGTGAAATATGAAAACAGATTTGCAAAGCAGTAGGGACAGATGCTCCAAGTGGATCTGGATTTTATGTAAAATCTCGAATGTGCTGTCTCTGGCTCCCTCTTTCCTTTCCTTTCTCTCTCTCTTCCACCCTCTCCCTCTTTGTCTCTCCTCAAACTGCTGAGGGGAACTTGCCTTTGTAAATCTTATTAAACTTGGCAGTTCTCTCTCAACTGACTTTAAGACAAATGGAGACTTGATAAAATTTGTAATTGTTTAAACACTGAAGAGAGTTAGTTAGGAAGAAAAAAACACCTTGTAGCAGAGTTCTGTAGCCTTCCTGGGTTTATGGGAGAAAAGGGAAAGGTTGGTTTTATTGCTCTCTGCCTCCTATGGGCTTTTGTTTTTATTGTATTTTGACCGAGGTAATTAGAGATGGCTGTGGATTTCATGGCCTATGCATGCTGTATTCAGCTTTTTCATTATAGTCCCATGCATTTAAGATAAAGCTTTAAAATTATTTAAAAAAGCTAAACAGTACGTTTTATCTTTATTTGATTGCATTTTACATTAATCTGGTTCCTCTAGAAAAAATCTAACTAAATTTCAAATCATGGCAAAGACAATTGCATATGATGATTGCTCCAATGTAATTGAAGTTGCTTTCCTCTACAGTGATAGAAATGGAAAAAAAAATCAAATTTTATTCGGTGGGAAGATTTGCTCTAAGAATCCTAATGCCACTTTAAAATCTAGTGAAGGTGATTTAATGAAGGGCACAGGAGTGTGAACTTCCTCCTGTAAACGAAAAAACAAATAGGACAAAATGACAGCTTGCTCTATGTGGGAGGTGTTTGAAATAAGAAGTTTTATTTTTTTATGCATTTTAATGTAGACATTCAGGGATCATGCATCATTGGGAACAGGAGAGGGTGGAACAAATGCATGGAAAAGTATTATGTGGAAGAAAGGCAGAATGAGAGGGCTCAGAAATATATTATATTTTTGCTTGTAAAATGTTCCTTCCAGAAGAGGTAGAATTTCATCTCACCTGGAGATGTCCCTGGCCAATACAGAGCCCGCTGCATGAGGTCAAGCATTCCTAGAAAATGCTTTTCTCTTATTCATGGGACTGTTCTGGAGCACAGTGTCTCTGAAAATTTGACTTAAAATGGAGTGTGAAGATCCCTATTATTCCTGCAAGGATAAACAAAGGGCTGGATTCCTTTGATTCACTCAGAAATAGGAGCTGGAATGATGGTGTTGCTGCTTTGCCCAGTACACCAGAATGGCTCCATTTTGCCGCCCCCCCCCCCCCAATTTCATGGGTGCCAGGAGACTATTAAATAATTAATGGAGGATGGCTGTCTCTACCAATAGAGATCATGGATTGATGGCTAGGGTGGATGATTTCTATTCAGATTGAGTATAAACAAATCCTGCCTCCACCCGCTTATACACTGATTGCCCCATTCTTGTGTAAGACGGATTTAAAAACAAATAAATTGGCATTCTTTAGAGAAAATGTGGGACCAATCAACGGCAAATATTAAAGGCAATGCCTATGATATCTAGTTTCCAGTGTCATATTCCATTAGAACTTCATTTTTCCAAGTTGAATATAATTTTAGTTGCTTGGAGATGAGAACAGAGCAAGAGATACTAAAAATAAACCAATTTGCTCTTTTTTGTCTTCAAACAATTTAGGCACCTATGCATTGCTAGACTCTTTTTTAATGAATAAGCTCATATTTTATCCTGGCTTTGTTGATTCAGACCTACCAAATTTTTTAAAATTTATATTAATGTATGTTATATATAATGTAGGATATACATTATATATATCCTGATGAGAGAGAACACAGGAAAGGCTTGTGTCATTACTTGGTTACTTGCATTACCTTGATAAAAACACAAACATTATTGTTTGTTATTATTACTACTACTAATAGTAGTAATAGTAGGAATAGTAGTAGGAATAGTAGTAGTAGCAGCAACAGCAGATATAGAAGTAGTAATCTTACATTATTATACCTTCAGAGATTTCTAGAGTTTATATGGATGATATTGTTTCAGATTCAGGGGGTCTTCAAATGTTAAAATGAATGAAAGTTTTATGAAACTGGTTGAATCCGGCTACCCTGTGAATCATTTTTGCCTTTGACTGTTTGAGTCCCAGTGTAGAAAGAGACTTTCCAAAAATATTATTTTTTTAATGGATGCTTATTGTTTTTTTTTCTCAATGAATCATACTAAGTGCCCCAGGATCATTATTATTTCATGTTTCTAATTAAGAAGATGAACAGATTCCCAGAAGTTAAAATTTTTTTTTCTTGGTTATTCAGCTTCAAAATGAGAACAAACATGTGATCAGTAAGAGATCATTACATTTTATCCTTTCTAAGTCCATTTTTTTTAACCTCTAAGGTTATTGGTAATAAAATCACATGGTAGATTGTGACTGTCATTTCTATTCACTTTCCCTATGAGTGGTCATCAACATGTTGCTTCTGATAAACTGTTGCTTCAAATTATTGAACTTGGCAATATGATAGATGCCATTTACACAGCCCCAAGCTTTTCTAACCTTACACATGTGAGCCAATAAGTAACCATATATATTTGATCACTTCTGTTTTCAGATATCTTGGTTTAATGTTGTAACTTTTAATTGTCATAAGTATAAGCTCAGGGACTAAAATTGTAAAAGGATGAGCCGTCCAAAGTATTCCCGCTGTTTACTGACCTGATATTTATGTCAGGAGGCACACACATGATAATTAGTAAATGTGTGAAGGCATAGGTGGTGGTTTGAACATTTCAGGAGAGGTAAATGTTATCTCTAATTTAAGTAGGGGAATTGACTTCTCCAAAGGTTATGTTCAAACAAAATCTGAGAGATTAAAAGGAATTAACCAGTCAGTCAAGTTAGAGGAGAAGAATTATTGTGGAAACAAGTAGAGTGTGACAGATTCAGAGCAAATGTAGGAACACCCACTTCAGAGGACCATGGTAACATCTTGCAGAACCTTCTAGACTCCACCCACCATATTTTTTTGGTCTCTGCTGTAAAAGCAATGAAAAAGCAGTGGGAAGAAGTTTTGTATGGAGAGTGGAGAAGTGATGGACTCATCAAATGATGATGACTTTATTTAAAATAAAAAATAATGTTGCTTAGTTTCAGTGAGGGAACAGATTGATAGAGGGCCAAAGAAAAAGTGAAAACATTGTCTTCTGTTTGTGAGTCAACAACATTTGTTAAATACCCACTGTAACTAGGGAGAGAGAAAAACAAGATTTTTTTTCTGTTAAGAAAGTTCTCAGTCAGTGTGAGTTTGCTGAGATACAGAAATCTTGGGCCATTGTTTATCCCTAGATTTTGAGTATTACAATTGTTACAATAAAAATGATGTCACTATGATTTTTATAATTTAAAAATATTCATATTTGTTAGATCTTCCATAAGTGCTAAACAAAATGATCCCAAAAGTTTTCAATATGTTTTCTTTTCAATCTACTATTGGAAATGAATAATTTGTGCTGAAAAAGCTTTGAGTGGAAAGAAGCATTTATCAATAGTTTTGATCTAGTAAAATGTTCTGGGAAGCTCTTAAAGTATGACAAAGAAAGGCATTTATCTGATCTGTCAAAAAAAGCTTATCTTGACTATAAAATAATATAAAACAAGAGTTGGCATTTTAAAGTGTCACAGTATGGTAAAATATTTTATTTTGAGATTTTTGTGTCATTATTCTAAGAAGGAGTTGTAACATAAATATAGTTATATATTCCTTGTCCATGTTGTCTGATTTCAGTTAGGCATATTCAAACTTCTATTGCACAAAATAAACTAGGAATTGAGTATTTTGCTCATAGGTATTTGATCATAGTTAAGCATACACCTTTGTGTAAAATTTTTAGGTTAGTGTTTGGCACAGATAAAGTATTGAAATTTCCACTCAATACTTTTTAGATTATAAATATACAAATAATTTATGTGCCTTTTGGTTGTTGTTTTAGATTTAATTAAATGAAATTTGATTCTTTAAGTGCATACTATTTAAAACTGCTCTGATATTTGTGCTATTATTTGTCACACTTGAAGAATTAGGACTCAGAGCAATATTGGCCTTTGCAAACCATCATTACTTAAGTGTTTAATGGGTAATTGGTTGCAGGGTTAATTCCAATAGATGTACATTGAAAATTTAACCTTTCAAATATTCACTTATTTTTTGTTTTGCTATGCAGAGAAGCCACTTTCTAAAGATTTCTATGCAAACTGCATTTTTAAAAAGTGTATATTCTTCTCACAATATAAAAGTTTGCATTTCATTATTTTACTTTTTGAGTAGTCAGGGTCCAGTGCTTAGGGAACTATGTGGTATTTGAGACTGAATCTGTGTCCTCACAGGCAAAGCTTGTATTCTAGCACCATATGCTATTCCCTAATCCCAAATCTTTATATTTTATTTTAAATTTGTTTTTGAATCACACCTGCCTATGCTCAGAGCTTACTCCAGGCTCTGAGCTCAGAGTTTACTCCTGGTGGGCTCAGGGGACCTAATAGGGAGTGGGGGATTGTTTCACAGTGAACTATGTACTCGGTAAGTGCTGTCCACACTGTCTCTCTGGTCCTTCTTTACACATTTTATTATTTATACTCCAGTATAATTTTGTTGCTCAGCCCCTTTTCTGTTATTCAAAAATGCAGGAGTTGAAAATGCATTGAATTTGCATGGTCTTTGCTGAATAGTCATTCTTTAGAAGTTCCAATAAGATTTTGAAAAAAAAAAAAAAAAGACAATAAAACATAACAAAGCAAAAAAAAAAAAAAAGACCATGTTTTGCTATATGATTAATAGCTTTCCAGAAATTTCATGACTTTTTGGTTTTCTCCCTTAAGCACAGATTAAATCTATGTCTTTTTGAATGTGTTAATGAGTACAGATACTTTTTTGCCTTGGCATTATTTATATAAAATGTCAAAGCAATTCAATGTATGTTATAAAATCTGAAGAAGAAACTTATCTGCATAGCATATCCTATAAGCAACCATTATAGGGCAAGGCCATGACTGGTCTGTTGTACAATCCCAAGATTCTTAAACAGAGGAAACACCTAATAATCAAGCAGCCATTCCACTGTGAACTCCTGCTGACCTATCTCAAATATTTGTGAGTCCAGAAGAAAAGTCAGAACTTGACAAAAATATCAAGAATAGCAATGGATAATATTAGGTGTGTTGATTATTAATAGCAAAAATAGTAGGCATGCTTGCAAATAATTTGGGGTCATCTTATATGAGTTTCAGAAGATTATATGTAGCTATATAAAATTTGATAGGATTATCTTGTTCTATATTGTCATTTTGACACAGGACATAGATTTGTGACATACAGAGGACATTGTTCTTTTTTCCCTCTGGTATACAATATAAAAAACTGAAACATTGGGGCTGGAGAGATAGCATGGAGGTAAGGCGTTTGCCTTTCATGCAAGAGGTCATCGGTTCGAATCCCAGCGTCCCATATGGTCCCCCGTGCCTGCTAGGAGCAATTTCTGAGCATGGAGCCAGGAGTAACCCCTGAGCACTGCCGGGTGTGACCCAAAAACCACAAAAAAAAAAAAACTGAAACATTATCACAATCATATTTGTAATCAAGATGCTTAAATAAAAATATTAGAAATAAAAAAAGTCATTTAAGTTAGTAGCAGCTAACTGATTACATATTACATAACTATATATGTGCAGTTTAAAACAAACAGAACAATCTGAGGGGCTAGAGATAAGCATAGAATGTCCTATTTACTAATAATTATTAGAATTATTAGATAGCTATGTGTTAGGCATAATCTAGGTGGTGGACTTTATAAATTTGAAAGGATTCACAATGCACATGAACTTTAATAAAGCAATTTAAATACAGGTTATTGAAGGTGTTTTTTTACATGTATTTAAGTAAATTTATTTATAATAAACACTATCAAAATAATGTATTTAATAAGTATGCTTTCAAATACATTTAATTATATTTATTTGCTTTGTGTACAAACTCTACCTAACTTAGGATGATCTTGTAGCTGATACAGAGAACACTCCCCAGAGAATGGGTTTGCTGACTTTTAATTTTATGAGATCCTCAGCAGAAATCTATATTTTAGAAATGTATGCTCAATAGAATTTAAATGTAAATGTGAAAGATCATTTCCCAAGTCCTACTTCTTTCTTAATTCATTTGTATCTTCCTATCTGTGCTCTCAGATACAGATTCCATTTCCCACCATTCTCATCCTGACAATGCCTCAGAGTCTGCAGTACTGGGGCCCTGGCACACCCTTGAAAGTGCTGGGGTTGCGGTGGTGGACAGGATGAGTTCTCAGGGATTGAACTCGTGTTGCTATGAAGATTTTTCAGCCCTTTGGACAGTGGCTCAAAAAATATGAATATATTTAAGAGAAAGTAGAGAGAGGATCTGATTTTAAACTGATGTAAAACCTTTGAAATCATTTCTCATTTATTGGGTTTCCCAAATGCTTAGAAATAAAATATAAGTTCTTGGAGCCAGTGCAATAACACAGTGAGGAGGTGTTTGCTTTGCATGTGGATGACCCAGGTTCAATCCCCAGCGTCTCATAGTATTGCTGGATTCTGCCAGAAGTAATTTCTGAGCACAGAATTAAGAATAAACCCTAAACACTGGCAGATTTGCCCCTCTCCCAAATAATACCAGAAAAAAATATAGGTTCTTGGGCTGGAGTGGTGGTGCAAACAGTAAGGATGAACCTGCCTTGTCAAGGATGGACCACAGTTTGATCCCCCAGTGTCCCATATGGTCCCCTAAGCTAGGAGCGTTTTCTGAATGCATAGCCAGTAGAAACCCCTGAGCGTCACTGGGTTTGGCCCAAAAACCTATATATAATATATATATATATATATTATATAATATATATAAAACCAATATATACATTATGTGTTCTTATTTATATATAAACATATACATCTTCTTATTTATATATGTTCTTATTTATACATCTCTTTGTTTTCTAAGAGGCTACACAGAGAAATGCATAGAACTTATTTCTGGCTCTACACTCAGGAATTATATCTGGTTTTGCTCAGGGAACTCTAGTCAGATTGAATATCGAGGAAAAAGTATTAGTTCAATCAGACTGTTGATATTACTTATAAATATACAGATTTCATCTCTTCAAATATTATTCATCCAATAAGTCAAAGACTCAGTAGATCCCCTTACATGAATGGTGCACCAGAATTCTTGAATTTGAATATAATTAAAAAATATTCTGTGTGAGCTGGAATGCAGAGTGCTGCAAGTAGGATTCTTGCCTTACATGCAGCTGAATCAGGTTGAACCCCCCTGTCATCTAATTTGGTCACTTATGCCCAACTAGATTGATTCATGAGTGCAGAGCAAGGACGAATCCCAAAGCATCACCTGGTGTGGTCTCCAAACCCAAAATAAATCATTCTATTTGGAATCAGAGCAATAATTAGAGTTACTAATTAGTGTTTACTGAACATAAAAGCACTATTCATTGTGCTTTGTTCATCTTTATTCCTATACTTTTTGAAACTTATTTTTAACATTCTTGTTTTATAGATAAGAACATTAAGGACTGTAAAGGCTAACTTCTCCAAAGCCCTTTAGCTCTATAGTAGAGCTGAAATGTGTGTGCCCCATAGACAAGTCTAAGAAAATCTGCATGTTTCCCTTAAAATAACAGTTAATGCCAAAATGTAGAAATTTTTTTTTGTTATTTTAGATTTTTTTTTTTTGGTTTTCGGGCCACACCCGTTTGATGCTCAGGGGTTACTCCTGGCTAAGCGCTCAGAAATTGCCCCTGGCTTGGGGGGACCGTATGGGATGCTGCGGGATTGAACCGCGGTCCTTCCTTGGCTAGCGCTTGCAAGGTAGACACCTTACCTCTAACGCCACCTTGCCAGCCCCTGAAAATTCTTTCATTAGTTGTCAATGTGGTGCTCATTTGAATGGCTGCCTTTGCAGCAGATATTACATGAAAGCCATTTCGTAAAGCTGGGATAATTAAAAAATGGAAGAGGTTGTCAGAATTCAACCCATTTTATTTCTTAAACACTAATTTGATTCCTTTGTTGATTCTCCATTCATATTATGTTTAATGGGTTGATTCCACTGTAGTTTAACTAGAAAAATGTCAAAGAATATAGTTTTCAAAGGCTTACTAAAACTCATTCTTTATCTTTTGAATAGAAGACTTTATTTTCATAAAATAGCAGCATGACATTTCCATCCATTTCCATTTGTTTCTCTCCGAGAGAGAAAATGGTTAAAAACAAAACATCTTCAGTATTAACTGGTGATTCAGCACAAAGGCTAGCAAGGAACCCAGTGACATAGTAGCTAGTGATGGTTGCTGAGTTTGAACTATCAGGGTGAAGCTGTTTCAGTAAACAATGGCACAGTAGGCATTTAATTGAAATTATGTAAGAAGGAGAAGATGAGTTTCTTTTTAGAGAAGTTGAGTTTGAGTTTCCTTATGTAGAGTCTAAAGGGGAATTCGGGATTTTTCATATTAGGAAGAAATATCCACTCTGCTATTTATGGTCTACATGGAAACTATTATTGGAAAGAAGTGGGAGGAAGACGAGTCTGACCTGGCAAGCCAAAGTGCTGACCTGGATTTGTGTCTTGTTACTTGTGCTCCAAACTCTCTGGCCTGTAATTAGAAATACACTGACTCTACAGAACAGGAGCAGGGCCACTCAGAGAGGATTTTCTTAGGTTGCTTCCCAGGAGGGAACTGGTGGTCAAAAAGTGAGAACAAGGACTGCCAAGAAGAACAGTTGCTTCACTAGCATCCTGCCATCATGAGGGGCTTTCTGGTGTTTAATTATAGTGCTAATGAATTCCATGCAGATGATCCAGAAATGAAGCAACACTGCTCACAACACAGTGACTGCAACTGTTCGTGACCCAACAATCCCTGCAACTAGCTAAGCTTTAATGTTACTCAGACTTTGCTAGATTCAGCAAAAGGTGCCTACCCAGTCCAGCAAAGGCAGCCCATGAAAAACTCATATTTGGGGCTGGAGAGATACCACAGCGGTGTTTGCCTTGCAAGCAGCCGATGCAGGGCCCAAGGTTGTTGGTTCAAATCCTGGCATCCCGTATGGTCCCCCGTGCCTGCCAGGAGCTATTTCTGAGCAGATAGCCAGAAGTAACCCCTGAGCACAGCTGGGTGTGGCCCAAAAACCAAAAAACAAAACAAAACAAAAAAAAAACACCTCATATTTTTCCTTCATTATTTTAGTTCTTAAAAATAAATTTTATTATGTACATGTAAGTCATGCTATATAATGCTTGTTAACAAGAAATACTTTTTTAAAATATAATCTTTATTTAAGCTCCATGATTACAAGCATGTTTGTAGTTGGGTTTCATTTACAAGCAGAGCACCTCCCATCACCAGTGCAACATTCCCACCACCAATCTATTTAATGATGCTTCTCTATAATTAAGCATGGCTGGGCTCTCCTGAGAGAAAGAGATGACATGACACCATGGAATTATACCTTCTTTATTTGCCAATATGATTTTTCTGATTTGACTATCTAAAATCCACAGTTAAATTTTTCTGTAAACGATATATTTATTTAAAATTATTGGGTATGCTCTTTAAGACTTTAAATGTCAAATATTTCCAATGGAAAGGTTTTTAAAGTAGGATGCTCTCTATGTCATTATGCAAATACACAGTTAAATGTGTGGGTTGACACACTGATAAACTACTAGATAAAAAGTGGGCAAACTTTCTGGGTATTAAGGTGAGAAAACTTTGAGTAATAAGACATTCATTTTTGATTGATAAATGTCTATGTTATGGGCATGCATGCATATGTAAGAATATGACACAAAATATAGGTAATTCAAAAATAAACCAAACAAATTTATAGTCGATGCAAAATAACATTTAAGAATTTTTGAATATCATATTCAATTATAAATATACTAGTTAATATGCATTGAGGTAAAAAAATACATAATAGTTAAGATGCATGAGACATGTTATATTTGTGACTTTAAATGAGCTATGTAATATATACCTTTTATTTTTCTCCACAAGACCATATAATTCTAAGTCTACAAATAGAGTAAGATAGTAAACAAAGACATTTTTAGTTTTCTGTAGTAAAATTTCATATTATTATCAATAATATCAGTTTTCTGGTGACTAAAAAGTCTTGCACTGAGATTTTTTGACAAGTACTCATAAATAATCTACATTACTGTGTATATATTTACACATTTATGTACATGAACCACAATTACATAGTCTGCTAAGAAATATATTTAAGCCATATTTATAAACTTTTATAAAACCCAGATTTTAACTCTAAGTTAAAATTGCTAAACTTGGGTAAGCAACAAACTTTTAGAAATGATAGAAATATTCTGAAGTAGCATCTTTATTATTTTTAGATTTAGAGCCCCACCTCAACAGTTCTCCGGGTTACTCTTGGCTCTGTGCTCAGGGTTTCCTTTTTACTATGTTCTCAGGGCTTCCTTCTGGCGCTGCTATCAGTTTCCTCTTGGTGAGGATTGGGGGATGGGGAACAAGTGTATGACTGGTATAGAACATGCAAGGTAAAGACCCTATCTACTATACTCTCTCTTCAGGTCCAAGATAGCCATTTTTAAATTTAATTATTTTTATTACTTAGCCTGTACTCAGGTGTGCTCAGGATTTATTTCTGGCTTCTGTGCTCAGGGATCACTCCTGGTGATTCTCAGGGGACCATATGAATTGCCAGATATTTGAACCAGGGTGAGCCATGTACAAGCCAAATGTTTTTCCTCTTGTATTCTCTCTTTCCTGAAATAGACATTTTATAAAAGTTAACAGCTTAAAAACTTTCTTACCATCGAGTGATAGCACAGTGTGTATGGCCCCCAAAACAAACAAATTTAAAAAAGAAAAGAAAACTTTCTTATCAGATTAGTTAGGGAATCTATATAAATTTTGTTTTATTATAAAATAAACATTTTATAAATGAGTCCATTTTAAAGTTCCAGAACATGCCTAGTGGACCAGTTTGTATCCTTTAGTGAGAATTTTTTTTACTTAAACATGTAATATTAATTTTTTCTCTGGTCCTGAAAACCTTTCTTTAGAACAGAATGATATATTTAAAACATTATGGTTTTCTTTTATGAAAAATGGATATTTTTTCTTCCCCACAGCATCTTTTTTTTTTAACTTGAATTCTATCCATTGTTTATTCATCCTTCCTCTGCATTGATTTTTCGTGAAAGGTAAGACAGATGTAGAGCTTGAGAAGTGAGGGTAATTCTTCATTGGAGTGAGAGGGACACTTGTGTTTGATCATGAATTGGGAGCTATGTACTTTCCCACAGGTTCTGGAATAAAAATAGAAGCTGGGCATTTTCCCAGGTTCTTTCAGATCGAGACATTTTTAATCCCGCTCACAGTCCTTACTTGTATGACCCAGAAACGATTGTGTTTCAGTCTGAACAGGAACAATCAAAACTTCTCTTGAAGCCAATTATGCAATCTCGGAGTGTTTTCTGCCTGCAAGTGAGGGACAGGACAAGGATGTTGAGACCTTAGGAGAGTGTGAGACGTTGAGATGAGATAGAAAACTGGACATTGAAAGGATAATCAGAGAAAAATGAGTTTTGAATGAAAATATATTGAAAGAGTAGACTATGAGCATCAATCGAAAGAACCAAGACTTTGAGACCAGGTAAGATAAGCTATGAGTTTCATGTATCTGATTAGTGAAGTAAGGGCCTAGTATATACATTTTTCCCCTCTGATACCGGATTTGAAAAGGAAACTAAGATGAGGTGAAAGAAGAAAAGAATAAACTTGTCTTTGTCTTCAATTTAATCACAAATTAGAATTATTCCTTTAATTAATAGGGCTTTGCTCTACTAAAAGAGTAGAATTTTAGATGTACTTCTGTTGAGTCAGCCACATTTAAAAACTCTTCATAGATCTTTCTGTAATCCTTTTAGCTCTATAAACTAGGTAAATCAGCTATAAACCAATTTATAGATAGGGAAACTGAGGCCCAGTGACTAAAATATTACTCTAGAATTTGCAGTTAGCAACAAGTCCAAGTCTGCATGAATTCTAAGAGCATACTCTGAATTTGTAATTCCCAATTTTTCTAATAAGTTATATTTGATACACACTTTCACTATGAAACTCCAACATGTTTCAAAGATGTATGTTGAATCTAATGCAATTTCCTATCTTTTGCTTGAAGTCTCCTATTTAAGGATTTAATAACATTTCCTGGACAGAATTTCCTAAATGACATAAAGTATTTCCTCTGCAGACATAAATTAATTTCTTCTTGTTATGCTCTCTATGGAAATAAAATCTTTACAGTCACTCTGCCCTTAAATTATCTTGCAGATGAGAAAAAGAGTTTCATCTTTTCTGGATGAAAAGTATTTCAAATCCCCCTATGGTAAACTAGTTCTCTCTATAATTCTTTTACTAACTATCACCCTTTCTCTCTCCCCAGTGCTCTCCCAAATATTAGTTTCCCAAATGTTTCACCGTGGCCCTGAGCTGTCTGTCCATCAGTCTTTTTCAATAACTTCTTCTCTAACCTTTTTACCTGCTGACTTCTTTCTGACTTGCTAATGTACCATTACCCATTAAAAATGCTTTGGTCTGGGGATGCTCACAAGCCTGGTGGGCTGTTATCTGACTCTTTCAAAGAAACATCTATCACTATCTATCACTAGTGTCTGTAGATCAGACAATGCAGGACCATATATAGGAAAAAAGCCAGGAGAGTCTTGCATTTGTAAGCAGGAAAAGTAGGCCAGAAAAATATGAGCTGACAAACAGAAAAAAGAATTTGGACTCAGGAAAAAAACTGGCAGTCTGGTCTGTAGAGGATTCAACAATGGGGATGGATTTGAACAAGAGCATGTTGATTTAGGCCTTCAGAGAGAGAAAACAGCATTTGCTTGTCATTCAAGTCTAAATGTGAGAACAAACCAGCAGAAGCAGTGGGTGGATCTGTGTTTATGGAGATGCCTCACAATAGTTGAGATTGGCAACTGCCAGTCTTCAATTGCTTCCAATTTTTTTTTTTTTTTTTGCCTGCTCAAGGGACTGACTTAAATGACCAACTGCATACTAGATATAGAAAAAAAAATTTTTTTTCAGTTCTTGCTTCTTAATTGTACATTTTGGAAAGCTTGATTTAAAGGTTCCAAATCACCCAAATATGAGAAGGAAAAGCTCCAAATACTCCCACTCAAAGAAACCTACTGTTTTACAAATGAATAAGTGGAAACACAAAGATATAAATTAGCAACTATTCTAAAAAATTAGAATATTTGAGGTCATAGCTTAAGATACATTTGAGTAGAATAAGGCATCTGTTGCTACAGATCACTTGGCTCAGAATGCACTCCCCAACTACTATAATTTGTTAAAACACTTGGGTTATTCTAGCCCACACTTTGGCAAGCTCTTTGCCTACATTCCTGTCTACTGCCTTTGCCAACTGGCCTTGTTGTCTTCATTACCTAGTGGATTGCCCCAGTTTCAGGTTTCCTTGACAGTGGTTGAGTTCAAGTTACAACTGCTGCAGACACCTTAGCTCACCTTGCGCTTCTTCTTGTTCATCATAACTTCTACTGGGTGTCCTCCTTGCAGTGAGTTTCCTCTCTGCTGGTTTCCTTCCTGTGCCCTCACTCCAATATGGTACCATTTCTTTTGGATGTCATTTGTTCCTCTGGAGGATTCAGTTTTTGGTGAAAGGCATTAGTGTAGCATTAGTATGGCTTTTCCTGAAGAAGGGCAATATAGGTGGACTTAAAGATAGGTCTTTGAGTTTAAAACCATGCAGAAAGTGAATTCAAAGCAAAATCTCCTCACATTATTAGCACCACTTATTAATTCTGGCACTCTGATGTTCTTGAATGCTCGGTAAAAACAGTTACGAAAACAGAAATTCAGCCTCTTTTTTGACCCTTTTGATTTTTGCCTACTTGTGAATTCATTCATAAATTTTAGACCATTTAGTAAGAGGTCATGGTAGATGATATTAGATGTTAGCTACATAGGCAAAAGCTTGTCTTTGAATTCATAGCACTTTTGAAGATGGAAAGTTAGGCAGTAAAATATGAAGGCATTGAAATCTAAAGCCAGGTGTGATAAACTCAAGGACCAAAAAATATACTGAAATGTTAGCTACATACACTATGTGAAAATGTTTAAGAGGGTACACTGATGTGTTACTAGTCTTACTAGGAATGATGCCCTCATTACAATGAGTTTTGCTTTTTTGGAAAATGCAGATATAGGCAGTTTGTATAGAATGTAAAAATTATAGATGGCTCTTACAAAAATTACAATTAGTAGAATGATTTGTGCTTTTATTTAAGCTACCATGGATTAAAATTTGTTACAGTATTTCTCCATTTCAAAAGAATAGGTTAGATCTAGATCTTGCATGTGGCCAACCTGGGTTTAATCCCTGGCATTTCATATGGTCTCCTGAGCCTGCCTGAAGTGATTTCCGAGCACAGAGCCAGGAGTAATACCTGAACAATTCTGGGTCTGACCCCCCACCCAATAAAATAGAAATATAGACAGTTCATAATAAAAAAGAATTTTATGGATAAAAAAGGCAGAAAAATGAATTGGAGAAATAAAGATTAAGTTTGTTTTTGTGGAGATAAGTTAGGAAGCAATATTTTATGTTTTGGTAATCTTAAGTTAGTAAAAAAAAACTGGTATGAGAATGGAAAGAGGGTGCAGAGAGAAAAAAGTTTTCTTTGGTAATCTGGAAATTGGTATTACCTTGCATACAGCCAATTCCTGTTCAAGCTTTCATATACATATGCTATCCTCCAGAAATGGTACTTAAACATATGTCAAGGACTAAGCTCTAATGATAGTGTACTGTGGCCCTAAAAACTACAATCATAATTGAGAACTAAAAAGAATTGAAAAGAGAAGAGTTTTTCTTAAGATAGAGAGATGCATGATGCATACTATATCAGAGAGGACCGCATGGTTCTAGAAATTAGTCAATAAAAGGTCTGCTTATGTGTGTTTAGAGACCACTACATCTGCTTAGTTGTTCATTGCTCAGGCTTTCTGATTTACTACCAGGAAATTATAAATAATCTCCTTTGCCACTTTTCCTACTCCTAAATATTCTGCCTTCCTCCCTTACAAGGCATTTTTTCTAATTCTGTTGTGATCCATGCAAAAATAATATTAATTGTTGATATAAGGATAAAATCTAATTTCTTAAGAATGGCTACACTTTGAGAAGACAGACAAGCAATTTGCTAAATTGTTTCCTGATTTACACACCCCCATTTTATATTTTACCACTTTCTCCCCTATGATGTACACAAAACCTTACATTGTGAATAATTAATACATTTATATATCTCAGAGTCTTTCCTAATGCTGTTTGTTCTGGACCTAAAAGCCTTTTTTCCCAGTTCTACTAAGTGAATTCCTAGCCATCTCCTTTGTGAATCCTTCCTGTCAATCCCCTCTCACCCTCTTGCACAGCTAATGCTGGGAATTTGTGAACTCTAATATATATAATCCCAATTGCTCTCAAAGCTTTTTATTATTGTGACTTTAATTGTACTGTTGTTTCTCCCCATGTTGTGGAATATTTATTTTCCTTGTATATATAAGATATATAATCTTATATATTATATCTTATAAGATATGTATATTTTATATATAATACTAAAGAGTATTGTATATATTTATGTATAGAAAAGAGCCAGCAGACTGGTTCATAATAGGAATTCAGTTGGTTAAGGTCAAAATTTTAAAAAGAAAACATTAAGTATAATGTCCAAGCAAAGAAGCATTTTTAAAAAGAGAAATACAACAATCAATAAAAGCGAGAAAAGCACTTAATCTCAATAATGAGTAAAGCAATATAAATGAAAATGAGGTATTGTGTGTTCCCTAGTTGATTAAGAATATTAACGAGCACCCTCATAAACAGTGTTAGCAGAGACTTGGAAATATTGACATCTTTGGGATGTGAAATTTAGGGGCAATTCATCAATAGTTAATGATCATTTTAAATGGGTATGTCCTTTACAGAGCAATTTTCCTTTTAGGATTTTGTTTTCTTTTAAAAAGCAATGCTGAGGGGATGGAGCAGTGGCTCAAGAGATAGTGTTTGCCTTGCACTCACTGACATGGAATGGACAGTGGTTCAATTCCCCGGTGTCTATGGTTTCCCAAGCCAGGAGGATTTCTGAGTGCATACCCAGGAATAGCCCCTGAGAGTCACCAGGTGTGGCCCCCCCAAAAAAAACAGCAATGCTGAAAAAAGTCAGATATATTATCAATAATGTTCATTACATATTTAGTCTCTAGTGGTGATAATGAATAAATGAAATGAATTGATTATATTAGCATGTAATTGGCTTTTTAAGTAAATAATAGTTGAACCATATACACAGCCATACAGAATGATAGGAATGGAGCAAATCTATATAAATTGTGATGAAACACTTTATAGATATTTTAAATGAATATAATTGAAAATATATACATGCATGGGCGCACAGACATGTGTGATAAATAAGATTGTACTTGTGTACAAAATATAATGAATTTGTGAAGATCAGTAGTTTTACTATTTACACAAAGGGAGGTAAATAAAATAACATCTATTTTAGTTGTAGCAGAATAAATGTATTTGCAAGTACAAATGTAGATGAACAAAGCACTTTTGTGTCTTTCAATCTTGAGGGATTTTCAATGTTCTTTTGAAATGTCAAGCTAGTTGTCCATTTTAGATGATAAGACTCATTATATGATTTTCCAAGGATTTGTATTATCATTCTAGACTGAACATTCTCTTATGAAAATAGAAACAGAATGTTCATATTATCAGAGCAGAACATGGCACTAACCTTGCAGGACTTATTCAGAAACAATATTATAAAGAGATAATTATAGGATTTATCCTGCATGTTACCAAGATTTTTTTTTACTTGATCCCTTTTGCAAGGTTGAATGAAAACTTTCCTGGTAGCTAAAAAGAATTATTAATCTGATACAGAATCTGGAGGCAGATGTAATTTTTTCCCAGCAGAATGATTATTATTATTATTAGTTTTAATGTTACATATACTACAACTTTTTATACTCACATGTCTCTAAACCCTAATCAGAAAGATTACTGAAAAAAGTGGGGGTTGTGTTTTCACTTTTTTTGTAGGATTGTCCTTTCTTCTAGACACACAAGAAACATGGAGCAAACTTCCACATGCCTGAGAAGAATCCCCTACTTTGTTTCATACACATGCATGTTGCCCATAATTACTCAGTTGACTCTTTAATTTGTCTACATTTGTGCTGCAATAATGGAAAGTGACAGTGCAATTTTCCATTGAAAATTGCAAATGGATGACTAAGCTGAGCAGTTGACCCCCTGCTCATGGTTTTTGTACAGGAAGCTTAGGCTGTGCTTTTAAAATAGCTCATTTATATTCAATCATCCATGCATAGCAGTTGATTTGCATGCTCATTTCGTAGCTACAAAATATGCATTTGTTGCATAAAATTTTTGTCAGAGATAAAAACTTTATGTTAAAGTTTGACAAAACTAATGACAAAAATATCTTTCTCAAAAATTGTAGCTGATTTGAGCCAACTGCACAAGGAGACAAGGTAATCACACCTATAATTCCATTGAAGTTGCTGAAACCAGGATAGGCAATTGGATCCTGCTCAATTTTTATACATTTTTATGTAAAAAATTCAGTTAACTGAACAATCCCCAGGGTATGTATTTTTATTTTTCACCATTCAGCTTTTTTCTCCATTTGCTTTCCTTATCTGTCTCTCTGAGTTTTTCCAGTTATTTTTAAATATGACTAAAAAAAAAGATGTGATTTTTTCCAGCAAATAATCCTATTATTAGCAAATTAAAGGCACCTTTAAAATAACTAGAAATATCAGAATGCAATTTTTTCTGTTTTTAAATGATATGCCTGGTAGATAACTTTAAACCTTCAAGACAATGAAATTTTTAGTCTTATTTACTCATTTGAATTGGAGCCACAACTGATGGTGCTCGGGGGTTACTCTGCTGGAGGTTGATCTTGGTCATGTTTTGATGATAATGTTGAGTGATAAATTAAACCCAGGCCTATTGCATGCAAACCAAAGGCCTCTTTCAACTATCTTTTTGGACTTAAGTTGGTGTGTATGTGTTGTGTGTGTGTGTGTGTGTGTGTGTGTGTGTGTTTCCAATGGAATTTTAAAATATTTTTTATCTATTTTATGACCAGGTGAATCTGACTTCTATATTGATTAGATTTATAATCAACAGGTGACTACTTAAAAGTTAGTCTATTGTTATGTCAACTGATCTATACCAATGGAACTAAAATGTAGGAGATAGATAAACATCACAGAGAATTGGATAACTAAGGTGAGACTTGAATATGAATAGGGATTAGCTAAGAGAACAGAAGGTAGAAAAGAAGAAAACATGCAGAGTAAGAATATGCCTTATTTTGAAGGACATTGGAACTGTGACTCAGAGAGAAAAGATTATGAAAGTAGCTAAATCCAGGCTTCAGAAGCTTTTGAAGTTTTGTACATTCTGTCAGGTCATGTAGAACTTAACTGTGGTGGAATTGTAAGAACTAGAAGTCATCCAGGCAGCAATTTTACAAAAACCATGGAGGCTGCTACAATGGTAGACTTTAGATCTAATTAGGGAGACAGAGAGACAGACAGACAGATAGCTAGACAGACACAGAAACAGACAGTCCTGGAGGTCTCTTACTGATCAAGAAGGACTTTTCCTTTGCATGTGCCAACCTCAGTTTGATCTCTAGCATCCCATATAGCCACATAAGTTCCCTGAGTACTACTAGGAGTAATTCTTAAGTACAGAGCAATAAATAAGCACTGAGCATCTTGAAACACACACACACACACACACACACACACACACGTTGTATATAAGTATCAGCTATCTTTGGAATGAAATAAAAGATGAGAAGATGAGAGGGATTTTTAATGTGTATAAATGTCAGTAGATTTGTATATGTTTTTGTTTGTTTTGTTTTGGGGGGCCACACCTACTGGTATGCAGGGTTTACTGTGGTCAGGAGTTACACTTGGGGAGAATTTTTGGTGTAGAAGATCAAACCCAGGCATCTAGGAAGGTGCCTTTCTCACTGTATTATTGATTCAGGCCAAGTCTTGGAGGTTTTTAGCTTCTAACATATCACGAAAACATATAACTCAGGATTTAAAAAAGTGCATGGAAGTTAGGAATTAAGAGAAAGTTAAGGTTTTTATGAAATCAGGTTATAATAATAAGAATGAAAGAAGGGGACTTATCAGAACAAAATGGGGCCAAAACTATAACTTACAGATTTAGAACCAGCTCTGGCTTATTTTTAATAATTTATTAATTTCTAAATCTTTCCCTGTCACTCCAAAATATCTAGAAAACTAAAATGTCTTATCACAGTATTCTGAAACAGTACACTAAGTGGTTCATATTTTTTAGTTTATTTTTATAAATTCTATGTGGAAGAGTAAATGCAGTTAAACATAAATCTTTTATCAGTTGGCATATTGTCTAATGATAGTAATTTCACTTTGTTAAATCACAATTATTTAGGAATTCATCATTTGTGCAAGGGCTTGTGTGCATGTCCTATGAGGATAATGTCTAATAGCAGATGCTCAATTGAATAGAACTTTAGATAATTCTGGGGAATCACAACTAAAACATTTTATTTAGATTTAAAGGTCATTAAATCTATCAGTTCCTTCAGCAGCAAGACTATGACATTAATGCTTAGTTAGTGATTAACACACATTACAAAAAATATACTGAGAAATGAAAGTATCTTTTAAAATATTCAAGTTGCGTCCTATAGAGAAATGCAGATACTGTAGGAGATAAATGGATAGACCCAAGGGTGAAGGGGACACTGATGCCTATCAAGTGCACACTCTACCGCACATATTATTCCTTATCAATGAGCAAAGAGAAGTTGGAAAATTTTTCCAACCAAGGAATTAATTTCATGTTTGGAACTATAACACATATTATTCCATATTTTCTATAATAAAGAAATTTTACAAAAACCTTTGAAAAGTGCATTCAGTTGTCTCATATATATTCGCTTGTAAATTCAGTTGTCTTGGAATATTTGATGATGGTATGTCTTCTTAAGGGTTTTTTTTTTTTGGTTGTATTTTTTATGAAATTCCTCCCTCCCTCCCTCCTTCCCTCCCTCTCTTCTCCCTCTTTTCCTCCCTTCCTCTCTTCTCCCTCCTTCCCTCCCTCACTACCTCCCTTCCTCCTTTTTTCCCTTCCTTTTGGCACACTTAGCAGTATTCAGGGCTTAATCCTAGCTCTATACTCTGGAATCACTCCTCGCAGGACCTTATGGGACACCAGGGATCAAACCTTGGTTGGCTGTGTAACAAACTTCCTACCCACTGTAATATAGCTTTGGCCCACATTTTTAGAGAATTATTACCTAAGTACATTTGAAAGATTTTTTCCTAGTACATTTAAAAGACTTCTGTCTTGGGGGCAGAGAGATAATAAAGCAAATAGGGCTCTTGTCTTTGGTGGGTCAGACTTAATCATGGGGACCATGCTAGGAGTGATCCCTAAATGCAGAACCAGGAAGAAGTCTAAGTACTTCCAGATGTGACTCCCCAAATCCAACACAAAAACTAACCAAACAAAAGCCTTTAGTTTAATAATAAGCTTGCTGTATCTATGAATATATTTTATTTGATTATGGAAAGTTGTTTTTTTCAAATTCATCCTTATAAGGAGATCTTATTTTGGAATCTAGATGTAGTGATGCATTACAGCAAATAAAACACTGATGTAAGCAGATTGCATTTTCTAAGAAGGCATGACCATTAATGAATATTTTCCTAGAAACTCATTATTTTTTTGTGTGTGTGGTTTTTGGGTCACACCTGGCAGTGCTCAGGGGTTATTCCTGGCTCCAGGCTTAGAAATTGCTCCTGGCAGGCACGGGGGACCATATGGGACACGGGGATTCGAACAGATGACCTCCTGCATGAAAGGCAAACGCCTTACCTCCATGCTATCTCTCTGGCCCTCGAAACTCATTATTTTAATAGTGATTCTGATTGTATCATAAGCTTTTATTTCGTGTACTGAGTCAGACAATATTAAAAATATCATTAATGTACTGTCTTAAATATTTTGAATGAAATAATACTGTTGCTCCTATTAAACATTAGAATTAACTAGAAAATATTTTTTCAACAATATTGAATAAAACAAATGTACTGTAAGTATATTTAAAAAAACAGGTCTGATTGATCTTCCTTTAGGGGAGGATCACTAAAATTGTTATGAGATCAGAGTCTAAGTGATTCATTCATTACAATTTTAATAAATGTAATAAATGTGTAGCTCTGTTCTTTTTATTTTTGAGTAGAGTAGCACACAATAATGAATTTAGATTTGCAGATAGAAGGCTTGCAGATGTTCTTTTATTAAATTGCTCTTTTGGAAAGGAACCAATAAGTGATGTTCTACATTGAAAAATTTTTTTTTTGCTTCTGGTTTGCATTTGAACTTTTGCTCATTAAAGTTCTAGCAACACAATTGCATTTTCTAGGAAAATGACTTTTAGCCTTCTTGGTATTTGCTTCCTTCTGTTTTCAGTGAACCCACCATTGTACATATGAGGTTGGAAGCATATGGAGACATTAAAGTTTATTTAGCTTCACCTTGCTTAGAACACAAAGAATTCATTCAACTTTGAAGATATGCCACAACAAAACACAAAATGTACTCATCCACCAAATTGGGAAAGAGCTTATGATCCTCGTTAGTCCTCATTACACTGTTCACTGTTTTCTTGCCTCTGAACTCCTGCATCCATGTACATTCTAACTCCATTACTTCATGCCCTACTTTGAAATAATTAGGTGTGTCTGAAGTAGCATAAATATCACGTATATCACAAGAAAAATCTGTGTCTCAGATGGAAACAATGAACTTATTGCTTGTTATTAGAAGAATAATTAAATAGTGTCCACTGTGTGTTTTTCTTATTTCTCAGCTTTTAAATAATGACCTTGGACAACAATTCCTTTTTATGTTGGATATGAAGGAAGATTGAATTAAGATATTTAATTGATAATGTTTATAAAGTACTTATTTGTGAAGTGAAAATGAAAGAAATTAAAAACAAACAGAAATGTGTCTCTAGTATTGTATTTGCCGGTGTATAAGACGACCCTTCAACCCATGAAAAACTTCCTAAAAGTCTTAAAAGTAAGTTACTTCTTAAAAGTAAGAGGGGTGCGGATCACTCGTCCCTGATGCTGGAACAAGTTTCAGCATGCCGTATACCAGCATATAATATGACTCCGGACTTTTAGGAAGTTTTTCATGGGTTGTCTTATACGCCGGCAAATACAGTATATTTGTTTCCCTCAGTTATTTTGGTTCTATCCTGGTATCCTGGGCATCCAAATCTCAGAAAGCTCCATTTCCTGCATCTTTTTCCAAATTTGGCAGCATCATCATTTTGTATCTTACTTGCATTGTTTCTGAATGCAACTACAGTAGTGCTATTAAAAATGTTGGAGAATCAGTGGATGCAATAACATAATGTATTATTTTTTGGGGGGTTACACCCAGCAGTGCTCGGGGGTTACTCCTGGCTCTATGCTCAGACTCAGGGGACCATATGGGATGCTGGGATTTGAACCACCGACCTTCTGCATACAAGGTAAATGCCTTTCCTCTATTCTATCTCCCTTGACACAGTATCTTTAAGGGCCAGAATGATAAGGGCTAATGCCTTGTATGCCCAAGAGTTTGAGTTTGATCCCTCACTAAATATATGTACCTTCTTAGCATTGTCACACAGTTGAATTTATTCTGGGAACACTACAGGGAATGCTTTTCCCCAAATACCTTCTAAAATCTTGATATATACTGAAATATGTTTAAATTTGAGTGAGAATTTCATAAAAATAAAGACCTGCTCTTATGGATCCATCTGAAAAGAAATCAGTGGGGTCGGGGAAAAGTGTCAGAAAATGAGTATATGCTAGGAAGACAAACAGAGCAAAGGAACAGGGATGAGGTAAAAAGTATTATTTTGGGGTAGGGTGGCCATATCAGCTCTTCTGAGAAGATGATACTGACGTAAAACAGTGACAGAAACATGCAATTTGCAGGCAGTTGTCACAAGTCTAAGGTGGAGGTATGTTTAGTTCTTGAGGGAGAGTGTGTGGAGACCAGAGTGACTGAACACAGGAAGCAAAGCAAAGGATTAGGATTATTGTCCTTATACCTGGTAGCTAGATTGTCTAGACTGGGACAGGCTATTACGTTTCTTTAAATATTTTTAAAGTAAACGGTACGTTATTGATTACTTGAAAAAGGGAGAAAGGTTCTTTGTTTCATCCACCACACAGAGAGCAGATGGTGAATACTCAAGACGAAGAGAGACTTCTAGTGTGCCTATCAAGTCTCTGCTCTGTGTAATATATATATATTATATATATTATATATATATATATGTATGTATGTATATCAGTAGAAGAGGTAGGAACTGTTGACTAGTCGAAGGTGTGGGATATGGGATGCAAGATGGGAACAGGGGTGGAGGGAGGGCAAATTGGGTGATGGGAATTCCCCTGATTCAATGTTAATATGTACGTAAAATAATACTGTGAAAGATATGTAAGCCAATATGATCAAAATAAAATTTTAAAAAATGCACTTATGCAAAAGGGAAGTAAATTTTATGAACAATTAAAAAAAATAAGATAAGGACCAAAAAGAGATTTGAAGGTGGTTCCAGTGTGTGATGTTATTACCTGGACGGTGGGTGAAATCATTCCTGAGAAGGTGAATGTCTCTTAGTGGGCTACAAACTGGGCTTCTTACAGTTATAGTGACTCACTCCTCTAAATACTCTCATATCCTATGATTGTTCTTGATGAATGAAGTTTCCAGTTCAACTGTTAAATAGCTAATATGCTTGGTGTTCTAATATAGAGTGAGATATGAAGTTGAATATCTGGCAATGTTATAGTAAAATAAGAAAAATAGTAATATGGAGTAGAGAGTGACTAATCCTGATAATGCAGTGTTTACCTTCTTTCTTCAACACTTGCATAGTGCATTGCTAATTGCAATAAGGAATAATCTGCATGTAATACTAAAAGAATTTTTCAGGTTTCAGGTTTAAAGATTTGAATGCTTGCTCTGTAATTAATTTTAGACTGTAAGAATTTCTTTTAAGTTTTATTGAGACCATTGTGAAATACAAGTCTTTCACAGTTGTATTTCAGTATTTCAGGCATATAGTGACAGTGAATTAGGGTCATTCCCTCCACCAGTGTTGACCTCCATTCACCATAGTTCCCCACATGTATCTCATACCTCTACTCATAGCCCCCTAGACTACTAGTATAAGAGGTCCATTTTATATTTAGCCTGTTATACTTTGGGTCTCTTGATCCTATTGGCATTAAAATTAATTGGATATTTAATTGGGTATTAAAATTTGACCTTTTTTTTTTACTCAATGTTCCTAAAACCACTTGACCCCTGGATCCCATCCACTTTTTTTAATTGGCCTTTTTCAATTTGTAGAAAGATATAGAAATATGAGACAGAACAAAATGATTCAAGTTCTAAGGTTTAATTAAAAAGGCAGGAGCCTCTATCTAGAAAATATAAATAAAATTAAAAGAAAGTAACAAAAAAAGGGGCAGGTGTGGCAATATTTGTTTGTTTGTCTTTTGCAGAGGTGCAGTAAACATTGGGGAAATTAGAAAGGAAATGTCCTTGGCCTAAGAAATAACAGGGACTACATACAATATAGGGAGGTATTATGAGCAATATGGATTAGTTAATCATAGGAACCCACCACATAAAAACTCACACTCACTTGTAAACAGATATTGGAGATCTCTCTGTAGGTTGTTGTTGGAGAACTGGCCCTTATGGGGTGGGTCAAAGTGCTTAAAAAAATGGGATTGGCACATCGGGGGAAAAGGTTATTCAATTTCTAGGTATTTCATCAATGGTGGGGTTAAACTTTGCTAAATAGAGCTGTTGGGGTTAGATTATGTTTAAGATAAACATAATTTTCACATCTAGAGTCTTAAGCCCTATAAGGGTGAGCACTATAAGAGGAGTCTATTCCATGTAGTATCGTCTGCTTTGTCTTGTGCATCTAGGCTTCTTACCTTTCAGGAAACTGATAGCTTGGCCATAATGTCATAATAGTAACACATTTTGAATTGAAAGAAAAAAAGAGAACGAAAACAAAAAGAAAAAAAAGGAAAAAGATAATAATTTGCAAAAACATAGTCAATGAACAAGGCCTGTAACAAAAGTCTATGTTGCCTATTTCAGTGGTCTTTATGGACATAAGCATTAGATCATAATAGCAGATGTAATCAAAAGGAAATGGATAGATTGGAGTATTTTGTCGACACATTGTCATCACGAACGTTCTATTTGAAGTGTAATGTGATAGAGCAAATGCAAAAATTAGGGTGAGCAACCTCTGTAAAAGTGCTCTGTAAGGATTTTTTTTACAAAATATTACTTAATAAGATACTGAATATTGAATCTAGCATGATGCCACAGGGGTTTAAGGCACATAGTTTGCATGATCATAGTTTGGGCCTCAGCTCCACAAATGTTCTCTCTCCTGAACACAATCAAGAGTGATCCCTGAGCAGATTCAAGACTAAGCTCTGACAACCACCAGGTGTTGCACCCCCCCCCAAAAAAAAACAACCAAGATACTGACATTTTGGGGCCACTCCCAATGATGCTCAGGAGTGACTCCTGGCTATGTGTTCAGAAATTGCTCCTGGCTTGGGGAATCATATGGGACGCAGGGGGATCCAACAGAGGTCCGTCCTGGGTCAGCCGAATGCAAGGCCATACCACTCTGCCATTGCTCCAGTCTAAGATACTGTAAACTTTACTTCTCCAATTTGGGGAATATCTTGTTATCATTACTATTACAGGAATAATTTTTATCTATTTATTGGCTATTTGACTATGAAGAATTGTTTTAATAGTGGATAGCTACATTTTATTCATTCATTTTAAATAATTATTTATAGAATTATTATATTACCTCTGGATAATAATTTTTAGAGGCTTCTAGGCAAAACATTTAAACATTTAAAACCATTTTAAGACACTAATTTACCTACAGGATATGATACTATACTATAGATTTATTTTCTAGTCAGATCATTAGCAGTTTTTAATGAAACATTTAAATATAAAAATGCCCTCTGCACACCTGTACTCACTGCAGCACTATTTACAATAGCCAGAAAAAAATCTGGAAACAACCCAGATGCCAAACAACTGATGAGTGGCTAAAGAAACCTGTGGTACATATATACAATGGAATACTAGGCAGCCATCAGGAAAAATGAAGTCATGAAATTTTTTCTACACATAAAAGGATCATGGAAACTATTATGCTGAGTGAAATGAGTTAGAGGGAGATAGACACAGAATAGTCTCACTCAATATGGGACTTAAGAAAAATAAAAGGACATTGTTGTAATAACACCCAGAGACAATAGAGATAATATAGATGAGGGCTGGAAGGACCAGCCAGCCCACAATATGAAACTTACCACAAAGAGTGTCAAGTTTAGCTAGAGAAATAACTACACTAACAGCTATCATGACAATGGTAGTGAGTGAGAGAACTAGAATGCCTGTCTCGAATACAGGCAGGGGGTGGGAGAGGAGTGAGATGCTGGAGCTTTGGTGGTAGGAATGTTGTACTGGTGAAGGGGGTTCATCTTTTATGACTGAAACCCAACTACAAATATGCTTGCAATCATGATGCTTTAATAATATGTTAATTTAAAAATATATATGCCAGACATTTTCTGATGACTTTACCTGTCCACTGCCATATACTATCATATACTTAAATAGTATTCATTGCTTTGATTTCAGCCAAAGTTCCTATGTGAGGGCCTATTAAATAAAATATGATAATCAGTGAATAAGAACCATTATCTCTAATATCATTCATCAAAGTGATACGATTTGTGAATAAGCAAATGCAGAAATTTTATGAAAGATCTCACACACACACACTTCATAGACCTCATGCAAGTTTGAAGTGGAAAATTTATTTAAATTTTAAAGTCATTCCTGTATAGCAAATGTCCTATTTGTAGGATATTTTAGACATCAGAGGCTTTCATTTAAACAAAAATATTTTAATAAAATCTAAATATAGCCGATGTTTTTCTTCTCTTATGTGTATTGGATGGTGATGTTGCTGAGAAATAGTTTTTAACATATTGGCTCTATAATCAAATTATTTTGAGGATGTTAGACTGAATACTTGATTTTAAATGCTTATAGGTAAGGGCTAGGATTAAGTCAAAGGGCTGAAATAACATGTACAATTTTAAAAGGAACCTAAAAAAGATTCTTTAGATTTTCCAGAAACAATTTTTGGGCTATCTTGCTCTGGCTACCATCGCCAATCGTGTTTCTGTTTTCAAACTTCCTTCAGATCTCTCTGGCTTATTGTTTTATCTTCCTTTGGATCTTTTTGTGAAAATTCAAATTTTTTTGTGGCAGGGCTAGAGAGATAGTGATGTGGTAGGGCTTTTGCCTTGCACGCAGCTGACCCAGGATGGCCCTCGATTTAAGTCCCCTGTGTCCCATATGGTCCCCTAAGCCAGGAACAATTTCTGAGCACATAGTCAGGTGTAATCCCTGAGCGTCACTGGATGTGGCCCAAAAACCAAAATAAAAAAATGTGTGGCAATTTAAACTATCATTTCAATGGACTAGGGATTCATCATTTAAGAAAATATGTTCTTCATCTGTTAGCCTTTTTTTTTTTTTTGTGGTTTTTGGGTCACACCCGGCAATGCTCAGGGGTTTTTCCTGGCTCCGTGCTCAGAAATTGCTCCTGGCATGCACGGGGGACCATATGGGACGCCGGGATTCGAACCGATGACCTTCTGCATGAAAGGTAAATGCCTTACCTCCATGCTATCTCTCCGGCCCCATCTGTTAGCCTTTTAGAAGCACTATTTGCATTGTATAAATGAATATATTTTCCATTTGTATATTTTAAACATAGAGATACTTTCCTTGAGTAAATTTTGGTTTTAACAAAAATATTACAAGTACTTTTTATATGCTCAGTATGCAACTACTTCAATTTCTGAGCAACATATGCAAACTCCAATGGCTGAGTGATAGCTTTTTATGCAGGAGACCCTGGCTTGGTCGCACTGTCACACAGTGACCTGATTCATGAGTAGTTCTTCGCAGTTCTAGAATAGTTTTTAAGTAGGCCCAGGGGGGATCCCAACAGAGAGAAGCTAATTTTTCAATATTCAATAGGATTAATAATAATAGAGACTGGCAAATGTCCCATGTACTTGTCCATTTTGATGTCCCCTCATTATGAGACTGGTTGAAAGCTTGTCACAGTAAGAATTTTAAACCAAGATGCCCTTCAGCAGATGAATGGCTAAAGAAACTGTGCTACATATACACAATGGAATATTATGTAGCTGTCAGGAGAGATGAAGTCATGAAATGTTCCTACACGTGAATGTAGATGGCATCTATTATGCTGAGTGAAATAAGTCAGAGGGAGAGAGGTAGACACAAAATAGTCTCACTCGTCTATGGGTTTTAAGAAAAATAAAAGACATTTTTGCAATGGAAGGTCCAGCTCACGACATGAAGCTCACCACAAAGAGAGGTGAGTGCAGTTAGAGAAATAACTACACTGAGAACTATCCTAACAATGTGAATGAATGAGGGAAGTAGAAAGCCTGTCTAGAGCACAGGAGAGGGTGGGGTGAGGAGGAGGGAGATTTGGGACATTGATGGTGGGAATGTTGCAACGGTGAAGGTGGGTGTTCTTTACCTGACTGAAACCCAACTACAAACATATTTGTAATCAAGGTGTTTAAATAAAGATATTAATAAACATTAAAAAAAAGAATCCTAATAGCAAGACAATTCATGAAAGATGCTTTAAATCTACTAGTATAGTAGAAGGCACTATAGAATGAGCTCACAATGGTTATTTCATCTGGTTCTGTGTTTCTTAGTCTTAGAACAATGCCTCCCCCCTTTATGAAATGAGGGGCTATCTGACTTGATTGCAAGTTTTCTTCCTAATTCTAGAGTTTTGAATCTCTTGATAGGTTGAAGCAGATCTGAGATATAAATTTGTTTCTTTTGTATCCCAGGATTTCTTTCTATTATCATTTGTGCCTTTGGCACCAAGTCAACATATACAAAGAAAACATAGGTGTCTGTGAACTCTATATATCTGTGTTTAAATGGTTTACACTAATTTTCCTCTTATTTAAAATGATGCAGTGTTTCTGCAAGGTCTGTCAACTCTCTGACTTTACCCTGTTCACTCATTTTCATCTACAAAATCCTAGAAGATAATACAAGATGGTAATTTTCTTCAAAATTATCCTTCAGGCACAGTACAAAAACAGTTGTACCAATATATATGCATATATTTATACTTACATATAAATATATATCAATAAATATATATTATAAAGTTTCCTACCAAACTTAAGAATATGGACTAGAGTAATGACAGTAATAAGTGAGTCTGAGTCCAAACTCTGAAACAGATGGATGAAGCTTTGAGTGTCTAGGAGTTGAGGCTTCTGAAGCTTTTGTTTGCTCCATAAAAGTTCAGGCCTCATACCTGTAGTTGATTAAGAATATGAGAAACTAAACTGGAGCACAAGCAGTATAAGGCTTCTGCCTTGCGCTCACTAACCTAGGATGGACCGTGGTTCGATCCCCTGGTATCCCATATGGTCCTACAAGCCAGGAGTGGTTTCAGAGCACATAGCTAGGAGTAACCCCTGAGCATCACCGGGTGTGGCCCCAGAACAAAACAAAACAAAAAAGAATATGAGCGTCTCCATAGGCAGCAACATTACGTTGGTATTTGCAGTTCCTTATCAAGATGTTGTCATACTCTAGTGGAGAGCATGAGGCCTGGTTAGTCCCCTCAGTTCCTGTGTTTTCACTGACACTAATCATAGGGATGTCACTGGAATGGAGGCATTTCTGTCCCCATGAGCAAAATAAGAGCTGGGGTTAAATGGCCCCAAATTTATCTTTTAGCTTGAACATTCCTAGTTTCATTTAGACTGTCTTAATCCTGAAAGTAAGATCTTTTCAACCTTTTCAAAAGTTAATAATATGGGGCTGGAGAGATAGCATGGAGGTAAGGCGTTTGCCTTTCATGCAAGAGGTCATCGGTTCGAATCCCAGCGTCCCATATGGTCCCCCGTGCCTGCCAGGAGCAATTTCTGAGCATGGAGCCAGGAGTAACCCCTGAGCACTGCCGGGAGTGACCCAAAAACCACAAAAAAAAAAAAAAAAAAAGTTAATAATAGTCTACTTAAGGGCTAATGCTTAAGACCTGACATAAATGCACCCTTTCATATACTTTCTAAAGTGATCTTTGATATTCACAATTATTGCTATCTTTCTTTTAAACTGTTTATACTCACTTATCTACAAGCTTGGGTGAATTTAATATTTAAAATCGAAATCACATTGAGAATGAATTTTAAAGAAAAATAATGAAAATGCCAATATAATAGTTTCAATGTTCAAATTTGTTTAACAAATATGGTAATTATGTTGTATACTGTACTGGCAATTTCTTTGTGGGTTTCATTTTGTGACTGTTTCTGTATATGTTTCAAAACCCTTCTTTGAATTTATGCTATTTAAACAACTTAAATGTGAATGTTAAATGTGTAAGTTATAGTAACTAGAACTTAGGTAATGATCTATTACTACTTGTTCAATATTGTCTGGATTTTTAAACTGAGCTAATATGTCTTGATTGAGAACAACATAAATTATTCTCATGCAAAAGAAAAAAATTAAATAATTTTAAATCAAAAGAGGGTTATTATAATATACTTTGTTCAGATTGTTGACTAAAACTTTATTTTGTTCAGCTATTCTTTCCTCTAGGGAGTAAAATTTTGAACAATTCTAAGATTATACTGGGCTCTATGCAAACTTGAATTATTTACCAAGTTTTCTTGGCACATATTATCTAAATAATTTTTGCTTTTTGATTTCCCCCTTTATTTTGTGTGTGTTTTGGGGCTACACCCAGTGATGCTCAGGGCTTACTGTGCTCAAATTTACTTTCTGCTCTGAGTTCAGGGATCTCTAGTGGTGGGTGAGGAGGATCATATGTGGTACTAAGGAATCAACATTTGTTGGCTGCATGCAAGACAAGTGCTCTACTCATAGTAAATCACTTTGGCCCTCTGCTCTTACTTAAACAGAAGGCATTCTTTGAAGATTATAGGCTGGAATGCAACTCATACAGGCATCACTGCCATTAATTAAATGTAACATGTGTGTGAGCTTGTTTATTAGTGCAGTTTTTCTTTTCTTTTTTTTTTTTTTTTGTTTTTGGTTTTGGTTTTTGGGCCACACCCGGCGGTGCTCAGTGGTTACTCCTGGCTGTCTGCTCAGAAATAGCTCCTGTCAGGCACGGGGGACCATAAGGGACACCGGGATTCGAACCAACCACCTTTGGTTCTGGATCGGCTGCTTGCAAGGCAAACGCCACTGTGCTATCTCTCCGGGCCCATTAGTGCAGTTTTTCACTGACAATTGTAGACTCTAAAATTAGACAATTGGCTCACTTTTTGAAAGTGAACAGTATATTTAATCATTTTAAGTTTCAGTGTCTTCACCCTTGAATCAAGCCATTGACACTCTTATTTTGAAAAGAAACACTGAATGATGAAGTGTTTAGAGCTGAGTCTGGCACCAACCAAAACAATGATAAAGTTTAAAAATTAATTTTAGGTTTATTGTGTATATCGGAAGGAGTGTTCTGAAAAGATTCATGTGTATTGTATGGGTAGGACATTAGAAAGGCTTGATACTATATACGCATAATGTATAGCATATAGTATCGATAAAATATGTCTTCTATTCATAGATATGTAACTATATAAATATTAAAAATGTGTAAGGTGGGAAATTTCTCTAATTCACTGTCACTATGTACCTTAAATATAACTAAGAAAGACTTGTAATTCACAAGGGTCTCAATAAAAATTATTAAAAAAAAAAAAAGCAGAGGTCCAGGGGGAAATGTGTAAGGTACTGGGATTTCCTTCTCAACATAATCATGATATTTTCCTTTTCAGTGAAAGGAGTAACTTGGAAATAGGGAAGGATTTTTAATATGTGATTTGTATCATGAAGAATCCTTTGTAAATAGTGTATTGAGAGCAGACTGTGTATCATAAGATCATCTGTGGAGCACACTTATTTTTTGGAATTTAAAATGATCCTCCTATTTTATGTATCTAGCATTCATCACAAATGAAAAATATTTTATACTATAGATGTGTTGGCAGTTTATAAAGGTGGTTGAGAAAAGATTTGCATGATAATATGAGAGATTCAATTAATCATGTTAAGCTAGAGAAATCAACTTTAATGGAATGAAATTGAATATTTTTGCCTTTGACTAATGAAGGAAAGATGTGAATGACTTAAAAAATACAAAACTGGGCCCAGAGAGATAGCACAGCGGCGTTTGCCTTGCAAGCAGCCGATCCAGGACCTAAGGTGGTTGGTTCGAATCTTGGTGTCCCATATGGTCCCCCATGCCTGCCAGGAGCTATTTCTGAGCAGACAGCCAGGAGTAACCCCTGAGCACCGCCGGGTGTGGCCCCAAAACAAGCAAACAAACAAACAAACCCCCCCCCACACACACACAAAACTAAACAAAATAACTCTAAGGCCAAGTAAAATATAAAGAAGCATGTTAATGCTGTGCTTTTAATCTGATGAAAATTCTTACCATCAGTGTATTATGTTCGGAGGAAAACTAAACTAACCTGTAAGTAAGCAGATGGTATACATCATTTGAACTTCATTGTTACTCACTAAAATTAAGGAATTAGGTACCCTTTCCCTATGTTCTCTTCCAGACTAGTGATTAGTTTTCTTGTAAATGATGAATATATAAATATTTAATACTATAAGCATGCTTATTCCCTGACTTTCAAAGTTTTCATTTCAAATGCAAATAATTTTCTGTTAGTTGATATCTTTCTTTTCTGATTTTTTATATGTCCTTTATACTTTAACACCTTGTATGCTGTTTTATGCGAAGAGGTAAGGGCCATTTTATACATTTTGATCATAAGAAGAGTGTTGTTCCATAAAGCCATATATTAAAGTCTGTTGTATGTAAAGTCTAGACATAGACTTATTTGTACATTTTAAAGAAATTTAGTTGCATTTAATCTCTATGATGTTATACATTCATCTTTCTTGATAGTGTCTTCATTGTCTTTATAATTATACACGTGAAATATTCTGTTCCCACACTTCTGCAAAAATACGCATAATAATAAAACTACTTTAAAATTCTGAAAGCCTTTAAAATCCTAAAAGCATTCTTTAAGATATGCCAAATGATAAAAAAAAAAATCAGAGAGAATGTACTTTTTTCTATTTTTCATCAGACTAACTTGCTGATTGTCATTACGCTTTCTCCTTCATCTTCATAGAGTCCTTCCCAAATTCTTTCTGACCTATCAAAAGCTTATTTTCATAATTGGTAGCAATCTGTTGAACAAGAGTTTATTTTTTTATAAACTCTAACCTTATATTGAAGCTTTCAGATTTATTGATGTACCATATTTTACATATACCTTCTATGAGCTAACAAACAAATGAAAGTTAGTCGTTAAAGTTTTTTTGTTTGTTTTTGTTTTTTGTTTTAATTTTTTTTGGTTTTTTGTTTTGGTTAACACCAGTACTGCACAGGGGCCATATCTTGTGCTAAGGATAGAATCTGAATTTGGGTTGGCCATTTGCAAGTGATTGACCACTTGTACGAGCACTCCAGCCCTTGTCTGTCAACTCTAAAATCTTGAACACATTTTCATAATTTCTTGAAGCTTAATTAGTGTAAATTGTGTTAATATTTGTTTTAATATTGGTTAGATCAGATCTATGGAATTTTTTTTTAAATTTTTATTTTGATCATAGTGGTTTACATAGTGTTGACAATAATATTTTAGGTACATATTTACATAAAATCAGGGGGGATTCCCATCACCAAATTGTCCTCCCTACACCTCCGTTTCTGTCCTACCTCCCATTTCCTCTTCCCTCACCCCAGGTCGGCTAGAATATGTGGTCCCCTCTGTATCTAACCCACAACTTAGTAGTCTTGCACCTGTTTGGTCTTGATGCCTCCCTTAGTTCCCCCTCTAACTGGAGGCAGGACTAGCTAGTTCAAGTTGCATGGTTTTGTTTGAAAAAGAGAAAAGTAATAAACTGGGGTAAGGGTCTAATACACCGAAACTGGGCGGAATCCTTCTAGAGGCTCTCATCATCGATTTGAGAGATGGAGAAAAAGAAGGTGAAACACTCCACCAGTACCAAAAGAAGTGTCAAATATCCAGTGAGGGCTCCAGCTATATCAATAAGCACCACAAAAAAAAAAAACAGGCAAACAAACAAACAAAAAAGCAAAACAAACAAAAAACAAACAAAAACAAACAAACAAAAAACACGCCATGGTCTTGAAATGAGAAACATGGCATAGCACATAACGAAAGAAAAGAAAGGAAGAGAAAATATAAGTATGATTGGGGACAATTTCAATACTCACTCCCAAACAGAGAAATCGACCAAAATAGATAGGTAAATAAAAATAATAATAACAATAATAAATGGAGGTAAAAATATATAGATAATAACCACGGTTTTGTGCTTTTTGTATTTTTGTTTTTTCCCTCCTGCCCTGGCACAGTAAATATTGGGGTCATTCGAAAAGGAATTCACTTGGCCTAAGAGATATGGGGTTTCTCCGTCCTTGGAGCATACTGTCATGGGATCAACTCTAGACTTTGCTCAGGAACCTTTACTCTCCCGGTGGTGGTTTTTTTTTTTTTTTTTTTTTTTTTTTTTTTTTTTTTGGTGTGTGGAAGACTTCTGTTCTGTGTTTAGAGGTCTCAGTATCTGCACAGATCCTGAGGTGGGACTTACGATGAAGTCAGTCTTTGTGGTTCTAGAGGTTCTGTTACCTCAGTGTCATTTTAATCCATCTTCTGTGGTTGGTGATCTTGGTCTTTGCACTGAACCTAGGGTGGCACCTAGGATAGCGTCTTTCTTTGTGCTTCCAAAAGCCCCGTTCTGTTACAATTTTCTCTGCCGGACCTTTGGGACTGGGGATCCTGATTATTGTGCAGGTAGATCTATGGAATTTTTAAACGAATTCTTTAAATGAATTGGGGCATAACTCATGGTAGAGCTCATGCTTTGCATGTAAGAAGTCTTATTCTTATACCCTAAAATAAATAAACTAACTCATTATCACATTGTGTTGTGTGCATCTATCTATCTATCTATCTATCTATCTATCTATCTATCTATCTATATATCATTGTACTGAAAACAAAGCAATTATATTATTTATAAAAGTCATCATGAATATTTTTTCATATCAGGCAATTATTCGAAAGATTGGATTCAGATTTTTTTAGGGGTAATACATGTGGTGGTACTCAGAATTTAGAGATTACTCCTGAAGGGCTCAGAAGACTGTATAGGGAGCTAGTAAATGATCCTGGTTTGGCCTCATACAAGGTTAGTACTTTACCCACTCTACAATATCCCTGGTTCCTAGATTCAGTTGTATAACACTTTATATTACAAATCAAGTGCTGATGATCTTGTTGAAAAGACCTTCATGAATAAGTCAAACTAAGGTGCATTCTATTTCACATCTCTGTTGGTTTAAGTGAGTGGTTATGAAAATGAAGTATAATAAGATTTTTTATATCTTTATCTGTGTATTTAATAATGTTAGGGTCTCATGCACATAGACATATATGTAAATAGAGGCAACCTTTGCACTACATCCCTGACATATTGACTAAGGTTTAGGATATTAGATATGAGGTATTAGATATGAGAGAGTCATATTCTTCACACAATCATACCCCTGATTCAGACTGGACATTTTGTAAAGCATTTGTGATATAAACAAAGGTAGTTGACTTTTCTGGAATATAATAGTAGAAATTCTATAGCAGCCACTACATGGTAAATAATTTCTAATATAGTACTATACAGTAACCAAAAAAAGACTACTCAATAACCAGAAATTTAAGATCAAAATTAAATTTTTTAAAAAAGCTTTCATTGCACTGTTTTGTGTCTTTTAATATTGTGTATTATAAAAGCTATTTTTATCTTAGAAAAACAGTCCCCTGATTCACATTTCTTAGAGAATGCTCCTGAATAATTTTTTAAAATTAATTTTGAACTTTGTTCTACTCTTCTTTCTGATTTCTTTCTTCTTGAAGTACAGACTTTAATAGTAAATGCAGAGTTCACTTTCAAAGAGAAGGTATGGGTGAATGAGAACTAGAAATAATACAGAAAGCTTGAGGTTATGAGAGAACATAGTTTGAAAGGCAGCTTGCTTTGCTTGTGGTATTTTTGAAGTTATTGTAATAATTCCATTGCTTTGAATATATTATTGACAATGTACAATAAAAATAGGTTTTAATCAGGTTCCTATGCACACTGCTCTTTATTTTCACAGATGTTCTTATCAGAGAGACACTACAGCTGGACTTATTTTCATCTGTAGGTTTACATTGCTTAGGAAAGTAGAGGAAGGAAAACCAAAAAGAATCTTCCTTGCATTTTTTTTTGGTGAAAAATTCAAATATTTAGTATGTACTGTTAAGTCTCATCTAGTTATCACAGTTACTACTAATCTGAACTAAGAATATATTTTCTTGCTTAAAGAATTTCTTTTCTTGCTTAACCAGTCTTCTCTGTCTTGGAAAAGCTAAGACTTATTTTCTTGCATCATATGTCCATCAGCTGGTCAAGAAGCAACTTTATGAATATAAATACCTAAAACAACAAATAAAAGAAAGACCATAGCTTCTTAATAACAAGCAAATGCTGTTGGTTTCCCTAAAATGGATAATTTCCTCCTCTGCTGGCTCAACTTGTATTTATCCTGGAGAGAAAGAACAGGATTTGAAGTGTCATCCAAGGAAAGCTACTTTAAACACTTTTTTTTTTAAATAACATTTTTAGCTCTTTGGCCAACATTTGAGCATGTGTTCTGGGGAAGAACTGTTGGGAGAGATAAAGCAAGTTAGCCAGAGTTTGACTTACTGAATTTGGGGAGAGGAAATAACATTATTTAATAGGATATCAGAAATGAATGTGGCTCCAAATCCAAACTCAAAAAAGTATTAAAAATGCAGTGCAGAAATAAGATGAGTTAAAAAGTATGTATCTCTTTTATGAGGACTCTCCCAAAAGAAACCTGTAAGATACTCATATTCTGCTCTATATTCTGAAATTGAATGAAATTCAGATAATTCTTAAAAATATATGAGGGCAATAATTCAAAAGACTATTTGGAATGTTAATTATGCATATATTTAAAAACCAGATTTAGGAGCCTGAGTGGTAGCACAAGCAGTAAGATGGTAGGAAATCTGTCTTGCATGCGCTAACCTAGGATAGACCACAGTTTGATCTCATGGCGTTCAATATGGTCCTCAAGGCCATGAACAGTTTCTGAGTGAATAGCCAGAAGTAATCCCTGAGCATTATCGGGTGTGGCCCCAAAACAAAACAAAACAGAAAAGCTTTAAGAAGAGCCTTTTAAATAGAGTGAAATACTTTACAGACTGCTTATCAGAAAATTTCACAAACATCTATATGGGGAAAATTATTGTAAAGTATTAATTTAAACGTTCCCTTGCCAAAAACTATTTTAGCAGTGATTTTAAAAGAATACATACATATACAATATTAATAGAAGAATGTAAACAAAATAATTGTAAACATAATTGTCAATTTGTATTTAGAGAAGATAAAGATTTCTCACAATTTATCAAGACAAAGACCAGAGTGTGAAATTGATCAAATATCAGAAAACTGATGCTTCTTTTATAATAAGTAGACTTTCAAGCCAATAAAAATGCACACAGTAAATGAATGAATATATAAACTGTTGTAACTCCATTAGTTTCAGACAATGAATAGTCAAAATAACAAAATAACAAAATATGAGGCATGTGACATTGTGAATCAACATGTAATAAATATGTATATTTATTACTAAGTAAAAAAACGCCAACCAAAAGTCTGCATTTATGTTATATTTTAGAGATGATCAAAGTAGAGATAGTAAATGCCCTAGGGACTATAGAGGACAGACATGAAAATTATATATTTTATCCATTAGTCCAAAATTCGAACTCTGTTGGGGTGGGAGTGGACAAGGCTTTGTCCTGTACACCATAAATCTGGAATTCACTTCCAGCATCTCTCTATGACTGATTCTTTTTTGTTGTTGTTGGTTTGGGGATCACACCCAGCGGTGTTCAGGGGTTACTTCTGGTTTTGCGCTCAGAAATTGCTTCTGGCAGGCTCAGGGGATTCTATGGGATGCTGGGATTTAAATCACCATCCATCCTGGATTGGTTGTGTACAAGGCAGACGCCCTACCACTGTGTATCTCTCCAACCCATTATGAGTAATTCTTGAACACAGAGCCAGCAATGAGTTCTGAACACCACTGTGTGTGATGCCAACCCCCCACACCCGTAAACAAGAAAGAAAATTCCTACATGTGTTAAGTACTTCTTATGTACCAGTCTTTATGCTAAATGTTTACAGGAATAATCAAGTTTAATTCCCTTAATAACTCAATGTAATAAAACATGTTAATCCCTTTTACTAGGAATAGGTTTCATAGCTGGGCAACATAACCAAAGCACTCTTGCACAGCTAAAAAATGGGGATAACAACATCTGTGTGTCAGTAATACCCATTGCATAAATCTATGCTTCGTTTTCTATTACTGAGTTTATGCTAAAATTCTCTGCTCCAATGAATTGTCCCAGGTCCCTCGATATGAATTTTGGCTGTATTCATTACCTAACTTTAAAATAAATAAGAAATTAAAAAAATAAAACTGTGGGGAGTATGAAGCAGTTCACCTCTTTATCATTTGGTCTAATCTAGTGTATCCTTGTAAATTTTCCACAGGGTCCCTTTCGATGAGATTTTTGACTTTCTCATTAACATGGTGTACAGGCTAATTTATTATCTTATCATTTATTACTTTGTAGGAGAAAAATATATATTATTTCTCATAAAGTAAATCTGTATGTTACCAAATGGACACTTTACCAGATGAGGTTTGAAATGGTGAAAAAAAAGAGAATAATCAGGAATTAGACTGATTCTGATAGGCCACAGAAATATTCATTGCTGTTGCAGACAAAATATGAGGAACAAATAATAACACACCATGATAGATTATACTGAACTTATTTTTATGATATGAATGTCAGAACAGTGTCTGACATTTGTGGAGGGACCCATAGCTAAGGACGCAGTTACACCCAAACCTCCACTCCCTTGCTGAACCTGATGAAGATTCCAAAGGCAGGTGACCAGATTTAGCCTTAATTTCTGATCTGAATAGATCATAGCAAACTTGTCTTTAAACGTCGGTCGAGTTTGATTGCTTATTTGTTCAGGAAACAGAGTGTAATCTTGAAATTTTAGTGTCTAGTTCTGTATTTCTTCTTTTAGGCAACTGCTACAAACTGGATAGAATCCATTTGGGGTTTCTAGTCTTAAACTTGCATAGGTTTACTTAGTTCCCCATTACTTCCCCCAAGATATGTTCAGATTCTACAATGTTATTGATTTATGAGCAATTTTCCCAGTCCAATAAATACATATGTACTTAGAACATACACATATTCTCTCAGAAAATGCCTGAAGTATATTATCTAAGTTGATGCATGCAAGGTTCATAGCATTCGTGAATACTTCACCTGCCTGTATTGTGTCTTTTCTCTGATAAGATTCTTGCTTTCTTTTTTCTTTTCTTTTTTGCAGGGGGAGCATTCCTGGTAGTGCTCAGGGGTTACTCCTGACTCTGCACTCAGGAATTAACTCCTGGTAGTAGTGCTCAGAGGACCACATTGGTTGCTGGAATCCATCTGAGATTAAGTTTGGGTTGGCTACATTTAATTAAGGCAAACACCTATCTGCTGTACTTTTGCTTTGGTATCAGATTATTGCTTTCTAATATAAATGTAACACATCCTCAGATGGTATAATCTAATAAAATATTGCAATTCCATAATGTAATTAGAAAGAAAAGCATAACTTTCACAAGTTCTTTGTTAACCCCAATATTCTTTCGTGTAAAAGGGAAATGTTATTTGAAAAAGAAAATTAGAATCATGACTTACATATTTACAATATTTGTGGGGTACATTTAAGTTTTTAACAATTTTAAATTTTCCGCCTGATGGTTCTACTAATATAAATACAGAAAATTTGTCGGATTTGATAGTAAATGTTTTTTTCTGATAATAAACAGCATTAAAGAAATATTAAGATATCATGTCAGTGTGAATAACAAAATAAATGTTAACACTGCAGATGGAAAGATGAAAAATTTAATTAAAAGTCTATTTATCATTGTATAATATACTTGGTGGGACTCATATCTTTATTTGCATGGTAAAAATTTAATGAGAAATACCTTGTGAAAATGCAAAGAATCTCTATTTCTGAATCTTTCTCATATCTCCTGATCTGTCTCTTTTATTTTTGGGGGGGGGTACATATTCGGCAGTTGTTAGGGATTACTCCTGGCTCTGTGCTCCTGGCAGGCACAGGGGACCATATAGGATGTCAGGATTAGAACCACCATTGGTCCTGGGTCTGCAGCTTGCAAGGCAAACGCCCTACCGTTGTGCTATCTCTCTGGCCCCAAAATCTTCTGTCTCTTTTCTCTTCTTTTGCCCTTGAATGAAACTAAATGTATAAAATACTAGGCTACCATTAACTAAAGGAGTACATTCTTTAATTATCCATGTATACTCATATATATCTTATATATAACTATAATCTTTTTACCAAACATAATATTACATATATTGTCTATAGCTTTTTGGGGGAAGCACTTGAAATGTACAGGGCTCACTCCTAGCTCTGCATTCAAAGATTATTTCTGGTGGGCTTGGGGACTATATGGTATTTTAAGGATTAAACTCAGGCCACCCACTTGCGAAGCAAGTGCCCTCCTCATTGTACTATCTCTTCTCTTCTATGGGTTTTTTATTTCAATTTATGGCCTTTTAAAATTTTTATGGATTTATCTATATTTTAATAGCCCTGCCCTGTATTAGAGGCCTGCACTAAGGAACTTGGCACTCAGGAACTCTACAAGTCACACAGGGGACCTATGGAGTTTGGGAGTCATAGTAACAATTGTGATCTATGAGTCTATAAGAGGCCAGAAATTAAACTCAGACCTTGTAGATATAAGCCACATTCTCTACCAGATGCATCACCTCTGGTCTACATCTGACTTTTTTTTTTGTTTTGTTTTGTTTTGTTTTATTTTGGGCCACACCCGGTGGTGCTCAGGGGTTACTCCTGGCTGTCTGCTCAGAAATAGCTCCTGGCAGGCACGGGGGACTATATGGGACACAGGGATTCGAACCAACCACCCTAGGCCCTGAATCGGCTGCTTGCAAGGCAAACGCCGCTGTGCTATCTCTCCGAGCCCCAAATCTGACTTTTTATAATATTTACGGAAGTGTTTGCTAGTTGGAACACAATTACAAACCATGCTTACAAAATCATGGCAAATATTCTGGTTGTTTATATTTTTACTATTAAAAACAATGTTGCACGTGTAGGACAAATCTATTTGTCCATATTTCCTCATACATGAATGCATAATTATTCATATATAGTTAAGATATCTGATAAATTAGAAACAACAAAATGAATAAGCATTAAGAACTACAAAGTCACTCTAGGAGCAATTACCAATTCATATATTAAATGTATATGTGGGCTTTATCTTATAAACTGTATCTCAATAATGTTATGCCTGTCCCATCTGCTGCAGAGAAAATGAAATTATTTCAATGATATTAATCTGTTCACTTGTCATTTAGAACTCTAGATCAATAGTTATTGTTCATTTCTGCCCATGTTGGCTCTTCTCTATCATTTGTTGTTTTAAAGTTTTGTTTATTTTTAACAGATATACATCATTTCAGATGCTTGCAGTAGTAATACTTTTTATTTACTGTCTTATTGAGCAAACTTGGAACTGGGAAATGCTAAAAAAACAGTATATTGACTTCAATGTAAGATTCTTTTGTTTGATACCTGGCACTGCTGTGATCCCTGGAGGCCCCAGCAGATGTGGTCTAAGCATGAAAAAAATAAAAAATAAATAAATAAAAGATTATCTGGCTTTTCATACTTGTACACAATGTCTTTTCTTTTGATGCTTACTTTTTCATTTTTTTGTGTACTGAAATTTATATTTTTAAAAAAATGTCTTTGAGTGGTATTTCTTACTTGGCACAAATTCCCATAAACCAAATCTCTTAAGTCTGATTGTTAAAAGTTTGTCAGGTTTTTCTTTCTTTCTTTCATTTACCTTTGTTTGGGTTTGCTTCTTATATTTAATATTTCCTCTTTATTGTAATAATTTTAAATGCATCACCAGAGCACAACCTCAGTTCTTTTAGAGTCATGTTGTTGAGGTTTGAATTACTAAATTCTTTTTTATTTTTATTTATTTATTTATTTATTTATTTATTTATTTATTTATTTATTTATTTTTTGGTCACATCTAGCAGTGCTCAGGAGTTTCTCCTGACTCTGCTCAGAAATTACTCTTGGCAATGCTTGGGGGACCAAATGTAATACTGGAGATTGAAGCTGAGTCAGCAGTGTGCAAGGGAAACACCCTACCCACTATGTTAGTGTTTCAGCCACCAGAATTACTGAATTCTTAAAGCTGGAGAAATAATAGTAAGTGGGTCTGGCCCTTGCCTCACATCTGGATATGGTGGCTTAAACACTGGTTTTGTCTCTGTCATCACGTTTTTTTCTGAACACTATCAGAGTTCATTCCTGAGCACACAGTCAGGAATAGCTTTTAAGCACTACTGGGCATTCCCCCACCCCCCACCCCAACTCAAAATAACATTTAAAACAAGTAAAGGGAAGACTGGAGTACATCAGTACATCAGGTGGAGAATTTGCCTTGCACACAACCAATGCAGATTTAGCCCCACATATTCCATGTGGAACCCCAATCCCACCAGGAGTAATTTTTGAGCACAGAGCCAGGAATACAACAAGATGTTGTATTGGTTGTGACCCTAAACCGAAACCAAAACCAAACACAAAAAGTCAAATGATTAAATTCTTTCAGATTTTGAACAAAGATTTTTTTTGGTGTGTTCTGGTTTAATGTTGAACTACTAGCTGTAAAATTAAAAATTTAAAATCAGGAATTGGAGACTATTTCTTCAAGTTTAATGAAGAAGATAAGTTTGAGGACAACATAAAGGCTTCTTTAACTGTAAGCAAATTTTCTTCCCTCATTTGGGAAACTTTATTTTGAGAAAAATAAAAAATGTCTTTATTGTAGAAAAATATTTTCTTAAATTTTCTAAGTGTTATCAAGATTACCAAAAGAGTTCATGTGAATTTCTTTTTCTGTTCATGGGTTGTCATCCTATGATATACAACTAAATCAATTTTTGTGTGTCCTTGGCTTGGGGGATTTTATTTTGTTTTCCATACTTTGCCTATTTTGCCTGAAATGTTAATCAAATGAATTTGAGACTCTCTTTAAATTCAAATTCAATTTTTTGTAAGCTTTCTTTGTTCAGATATTTAATATCTTTGACCTTTCACATTACTTGTTAAGTGTAAACATTAACTTAATCTTCTAATTTTCCTATTTAAGTTACAGCTGTGTCCAATCTATTACAATGATCTATTTGGTAAGTTTTTTTTACTTATTCTTAATATCTAAAACTGTTTAATTTCACTGGTAGTATGGCTAATTTATTCAAATGTATACTTGCACTTATTTTTGTATCTTCCTCATTCTTTAATGTGAACTCTTTTAGTTGAGAGTCATATTTTTTATTTACCCTGTTGGTGTCCTTCAAATGCATCATGTTTTCAGTTTTGTGTTTAATTTTGTATTTCAAAATGCATGGAATGGGTCTTTGCAGTAGTAACTCTGAATATTTTGTTTGGTGCCACACTGGCTATTTTCAGGACTTATTCCTGGCCCTGTGCTCAGGAATCATTTCTAGCATGGCTAAGAATATGGTATGCCAGGGATAAAGCCAAGGTTAGCAACAAACAAAGCAAGCAATTTCCTATTGTACCATTTCTCCATTCCTAACTCAATCTTTCAGCTGAGTGTTTAGAAGAATGTGTTCTAGTGGATAAATACTTGGATTTGGCTACCAGATTGACTTAAGCTTGAATTTAGCTCAGCAACTTAACAGCTGCATTTTGGAGAAAGAACCATGACTGTTTTATGGTTAAAGAAACTTTTTTGTTAAAGAAATTAAAAAGCACCTATAGTAAAATATACTTTATTTAAGGACTCAATAAGGCCAGATATCTAAAACGTTGCTTTTAGAAGTGCTTGGTGAAGATTCTGTGGTAATGATAATTCTGTTGGAACCTGAAAGAGTTGGTGATTGAGGAATTCTGTCACTGGCTTTATTTCCAGAAATGAAGCCCATGACCCAGTATTCTCAGGATCAGGAACTGTGTGTTTACTACTTCACCTGGAAGTAAATTATGTTGCTTGACTCTGATTTCTCTTATTACTAAGTATTGATTAGGCAAAGAAGAGAGGTCACCATCCCTGGTGTTCCAAATGTTCTTCCCTGTTGCAGGTTTCTTTTTTTTCTTTTCTTTTTTTTTGGGGGGGGGGCACACCCGGCGGTGCTCAGGGGTTACTCCTGACTGTCTGCTCAGAAATAGCTCCTGGTAGGCACGGGGGACCATATGGGACACCGGGATTTGAACCAACCACCTTAGGTCCTGGATCGGCTGCTTGCAAGGCAAAGGCCACTGTGCTATTTCTCCGGGCCCAGTTGCAGCTTTCTTAACTCCCATTTCTACAGATATAGTTGTGGCATGGCAATTTCTGGCATTCCAAGAAATATTTTTCCTGTTTCTTATTTTGAGATTAGCCGTCAAAAATCTATCAGTTGTTGTTGTCCTTGTCTAATTTTCTAGTACTTTTCTGGACCTTTTAAAATGTATTTTTATTGTTTCATGGATTTTAAGCAGAAGAGAAATTAGCAAGTGAGAAAGCTGCTGTCTCAATACAATCTCCTGAGAATGTGATGGGGAAACTTTAATCATAATATCATAGAACTAAATTTTTCTCAAATCTCTATATAAAGTCTTTACAGAGGAGATTTGTGTACAAAATAAGCTCACTACCATCATATATTATTCTTCTCTTATATTCCCATATGGCATTCAGTGGAAATTTATTAAAGTCATCCTTTTCCTAAGTACATCTTGACTAAAATAATAGCACAATCTTAATGTATTTATTAGAATCCAATATACAGGCTGATATACTTTTAACTTCTGACAGAGGGATTCATTGTTGGTAATATAAAAGATATCATTTCTATATTTCATAAAAATATGACTTCCTGTCCTAAATAGAGCTCTCTGACTATGTTTCATGCAAGAGCAAATAAGAAGAGTGTGATTGTTTTCTCTGTGAATTCAAGACTTTAATAGGCAAATAAATGTTTTAGCAAATTATGTTTACTATACAGTAGGCACTGGCATATTTTTTTCTGCTAACATATTCTTGGGCGGGGGCTGTGATACTCAATGGCAGCCCATGCCTATAGTTTTGGTGTTCAGTACGGGGGGGGGGGTGTGCTGAGGTGCTGGGGTTGTGTGTGCCATGGGATCTCCAGGATCACACCCATTTGTGCCAAAGAACAGAAACTCAGGACTTCATGCATCCCATCATGCATTCTAAACTTCCAGCTACATTTCTAACCCTTTTTAATTTTAGCTTACTCATTTATAATGGACATTTGAATTTAATTATTTATATCATTTAATTATTTAAATCAATTCAATTATTTAAATTATATTATAATTTTATATATTATATGAATACTTTAATTATTTAAATTATATTATTTAGTTATTTGATAAGTTATTAATATAAAATAAACCTAGGATGGAAATTCAAGAGACAATTCAATATGGGCCTTTGGGGGTATATTTTTGATTACAATTAAATACAAAATATTTTGTATATTTTGGAAATTTAAAACATAGCGTCCTCTCTCCTTCCCCTGCACCCTTCTGTCTCATTCCCTTTTGACACTGTGATCTGCATAGTTGTCAATAGAGTGTCTTACATGTCACTTTCTCCCATTTTAAAACCGAGTTCTTGTTCAGAGACATCAGTTCCTGTTATCCTTGTCCTAGTAGGCCCTTCTCTACTCAAACTGCATTCACCACTCTTCATGGTGAACATCCTATTCTGGGCTAGACCTCCTAACCCTAAATTCTATTGTCTCTGGATATTGTTACTGTACTATCTTTTTTTTATATATATCTACAAATGAGTAGAATTATTCTGTCTAAACCGTTCCCTCTGGCTAATTTCACTCAGCATAATAATGTCCATGTCAATGACCAATTTGTATTAATTTTTAGTGGTGTGCGATATCTATCTCTTTTAATTTCTAGAGCAATAGCAGCTTTTATTTTTTTAAATTTTTGCTCACCTTGAAGCTATCATGTACTTGTTAGTAGTTGAAAATGTCTCCGGACTATACAGAGGGAGTTTGATATATAAGAGCTGTAAATATTGCATGGGAGTATCTTCTTTTAAGTAAGCGAGACCATGAAAGTCTTCCCAAGTAGTCTAGGTGACATCTGCTTTACCACTTGACCACTCTGCTGGGTTGACCTTGGAAGAAATCTGAGCAGTGTTGAGGTTTCATGAGGCATCCATTGTCATTAGACATGAAGCAGCACCATATTCTCAAGCATTGAGCCATGGATCTGTGTCACATCAACCAAACTTTTCTTTTTTTTCTGCACAGGAACATCTCCTTCCTAGTAGCAAATATTGGGTAGAGAACTACATTCTACTAAATTGGAGAGATTCAACTTACCTGCATTTTAATTTGATTTTTCTTTTTTTTCCCAAATGTTTAGTGTTATTTTTAAGATAGGAAGAAAGTGGATTGAAGTATCTCTCTTGACAAAAAAGTCTAACCTTTTCCTAGCAGTTACCATTTCCTTATAGTGGAGACATACAGAAGAGGAATTAGGAACATCAGTAGTTTTTGATTGTAAGAAAAGACAGAGAAGTGTGGGATTGGAAATTTAACTACTTTGTAATTAGACATGATAGAAGAGGTTGATTCATTGAGTAAAAAAAAGTATAAACTCTATATATTATACCATAATATATACTGTGTATGCTATTACTATATACTAATATATTGTATACACTATATAGTACAAATACGATATACTATAGCCATATATGTGACTCATAACTTTACATAAATATACTCATATGCATAGTACAGAGTCTGACTCAGCATGACTGCATTTATAATATATAAACAGGAAATGTCTTCTAACTTGGAAATTTGAACTTTCATTATAATAAATTTAGAGTAAAGTTGGGGAAAGTTGGTTTTAGTAAAAAAATAAAATATACTTTACATGAAACTCACTGATATAGATATTTAATTTATGTAGTTATGTTTGGTTTTTGGACCACACGTCTCTGTGCTCATCAAGTTCTTCCTGGTGTACTTGGGGTGATTGCTGGTGACTGAATTTGAGTCCCACATTCAAAGCATACTTTTCAGTTCTTTTGACTATTTAACCAAGCCTAGGTCTTTTTTTCTCTTTCTTTTTTCTTTTAATTAGAATAAAATCATGGCCAAGTTAATAAATAAATGCTTTGAAAAACAAATGGCTGATGAACACAAATGACTATAAATTATAATTATTTTAGAAAATTGTAATTTTGAGTTTCTAATGCATAAAAGATTCAGTAGAAGACTGATTTTCTTAGGCAGGATGGAAAAGTAAGAGCCCATTGAGTGTGACTCATAACTGGTGAAAAGCTCATGAAAGCTATTATACATGTATCAAAATGATTGAATAAACACAGAAAAATGAGCTAGTGATTTATATATTTTTAATTTAAATATCATTCCAGCCAAGCTTTTATCTTATTTTAAAGTTTACATATGAGTTATCAGAATTATAGCACTTCAGGTTGAATGTTCAACTTGCATGTAGATGATGTAAATTTAACCGTTGCTCCCCTGTATGGCCACCTGTGCCCTGCCACAGTGATCACAGAGCACAAAGTCAAGAAAAATCCCTAAGTACCTCAAAGTCCCCAAAAGTTTAAATGTGAAAGAAAAAGTGTCTAAGGTGCTGAATAAAAAAGTATTGATATGAGTTGATTTAAGAATTATCCTCATGAAAGATGAAGTTTAGGTACATTACAGTTATGATTAATTATAATTTACGAACCACCACTTATATGTAATGAAGTGCCTTAGTTATTGGTATTAAAGATGTTTGGATAGCAGGCTAGAATATACATAGTTTCAGAACATATATAAATAGTGAACATTTTGCTGTCAACATTGATAAAGTGCAAACACAGTGATTTTTCTGCATGACTCGGTTCTTTTTCACTAAGTCGAGTGCAGTTACCTGAAGCAATTTATTCCTGAAAACTAGCATGCAACATTTGATTTGTCCTTTAGAAATTTATTTTTAAGAAATGGTGTTAAAAAATGGTTTCCAGGTAGCCACAGTTAGAAATACACTGCAACTGTCAAACTAGAGGTTTTTGTTTAAATTATAAAATAGATCTGTGTATTTTCTCTTTACTTTGTTATTACAAGTTTTATATAGGTTACTTCTCAATTATAACAATATTAACATTGACTCTACAAACAAGCAAGAAGAGTGATAGAAATTCAATTGTTTTTTTTAAGATCGTTGGGTTAAAAAATATTTCAGCACTGATATTTTCTTTTTTTCTGGATTTATTTCTATTATTAGCATTGTACTATTGTTACATATCGCTTACCCTCAGTATAAGTTACACACACACACACACACACACACACACACACACACACACACACACAGATAATGATTAGACTCTTGGTTTACAAAAAAAATGCTTGTTGCTTGGAGAAAATCCATACTTGGCTCCGGAATTCCCTTTTTGCCGGCTGTCATTTATTTTTCTGATTTCTTAGCCTGACGCTGGCAAAGCCTTAATAACCTATTTTGCAGACTGTTCTTTTGGTTAATAACTTTTGAATCAATTCCGGAATTTGCTCACAATGAAGGACAAAATAGAAACCATCATTAAAAAAAAACAGTACAAATTACTGGTGATTATATTTATTCACAGTGAAAAAATTAGGTGTATCTTTTTTTTATTAGTAATTCTTTGAAAAATAAGTTTATTCAAAATCCCATTTGAATTTTTTTTTTTTGGACTTTGTGGCCTCTAGAGAAATTCTGACATCTTATGTCACAGGAACATATAGACATAGAGCACGTCAGATATCTTACGTGCATATGACCAATTTAAGTTTAATTCCAGATGTTATATAGGGTTCTCATAGTCCCTCCAAGACTAAGTCTTGAGCATAGAGCTAGGATTCTGCTCTGATCACAGCTAGTGTGGTGTAGAAAAGCTTAAAGTCAGATCAAAGTATCTCTAGAATAACCTCCTTGGAGCTGGAGAGAAAGCACCGAGGTAAGGCGTTTGCCTTAGACACAGAAGGACGGTGGTTCAAATCTTGGCATCCCATATGTTCCCCCGAGCCCGCCAGGAGCGATTTCTGAGCATAGAGCCAGGAGTAACTTCTGAGCACTGCTGGGTGTGACCTAAAACCAACCAACCAAACAAACAAACAAAATAACCTCCTTAAAATTTAACTGCTATGTTAATTCCATACTGGATCTCTGTAATTAGATAAAATGACAATGTTTAGGACAGTTTTGAATAGTACAACATACTCTGTTGAGACTCTGGATACAAATGTGGAGGAAAACAATGTATAGGAAATATAGCCTTCACTAAAATATATTATGTTTAAGGGATGGTGCGATCATACAGTGAGGAGGACTCTTGCCTTGCATGTGTGTGACCCTGGTTTGATCCCAGCACCCTAAATAGTCCTCCAAGGCTATCAGTACTGGGAGTAATTCTTGAGTGCCATCAGATGTGGACCAAAATTTTTAAAAAAATGAATAAATATATTATAAAAATTAAAAAAACATAAATAGAAAGTACTTGTTTGTAGAAAAATATAGAAAAACATTGTAATGCAGAAGATTTAATATAAGTCACAGTCTTCTCTACTAATTCTAAGTCCTTTGAAACTTTATTAAAGGTCATCTCATCTCTTTTTTTAAAATATATTTTATTGTATTTAAACACCTTGATTACAAAAATACAATACAAAAATCCCTTCCTTACACCTATATTCATTGCAGCACTATTTACCATAGCAAGACTCTGGAAACAGCCAAGATACCCTTCAACAGATGAATGGCTAAAGAAACTGTGGTACATATACACAATGGAATATTATGCAGCTGTCAGGAGAGATGAAGTCATGAAATTTTCCTATACATGGATGTACATGGAATCTATTATGTTGAGTGAAATAAGTCAGAGAGAGAGAGAGAGAGAGAGAGAGAGAGAGAGAAATGCAGAATGGTCTCACTCATCTATGGGTTTTAAGAAAAATGAAAGACATTCTTGCAATAATAATTTTCAGACACAAAAGAAAAAAGAGCTGGAAGTTCCAGCTCACCTCATGAAACTCATCTTCTCTTCTGCTATATTAATGCCACAATGATATCCTATATGTTGTATTTATATCTATCAAATTATCTAATAAGCAGAAAAAACTATTATTATATGTACTTATTTACTCTCATAATCTAATGTTACTTTGTAATTTGTTTTTGTTTGTTTGTTTTGTTTTTTTGGGGGGGGGCCACACCTGGCGGTGCATAGGGGTTACTCCTGGCTGTCTGCTCAGAAATAGCTCCTGGCAGGATTCATTAGTGCATTTATCAGTAATTGTGCATTTGAATTGTTTACCCTGGCTACTATAATCATTACTGTATTCAATATACATGGGCATTTATCACTTTGTATCAGTGTCTTTGTTATGTGAGGATAAATGCTAAGGTTTTGAATTGCTAGGTCATATAAAAGCTCTGTGCTTATTTTTGGAAACAATTTTCATGCTGTTTTTCATAAAGGTGAAATCAGAAACCATTCACACCAACAGTGAACGAGAGTTCTTTTTTCACAAAATCCTTGCCAATACTAATTGTTTCAACTGTTTAATAGATTATTCTTATAAATTTGACATGATTCCTCATTATTGTTTTGATTTACAGTTCTTCAAAATTAAAAAATAAAGAACACTTTGTTCATGTACTCAAGTATCCCCTTAGCATAGCTGTTTTCTCCTCATTTTTTTTTTTGATAAGCTTATTTGTTTTTTGGTTGTTTTTGTACCTTCTGAATGATTTATACATTTCAAATATTAGTTTTCTCAAGGATATACTGTGTGCAGATATTTTCTTCCACTAAGTAGGTATCATTTTACTTTGACCAGGATTTCTTTTACCATGTAAAACATTTATAATTTGATGTAGTCTCATTTGTTTAATTTTTTGTCTTTGGAATCAAATCATTGAAATGATTTGCAATCCATATTCTGGAGAGTTCTTTCTGTATTTTCCTCAGTGTTCTTAAGTGATGCTATTGGTAGCATAAAGTTTTCTTTGCCTATTTTAGGTTCTCAAGATCTTTATTCTACTTCAAATATACTTTTGAAACTTGAAATATGGAAATAAGTTATTTTTTCTTTCTTGAAAATTGTGGCTATTTTGTTTTTCTAGGACCATTGATGAAAGAGGCTTTCCTTATTCCATTTTGTAATTTTTGCTCCTTTGTCATAAATTAACTTTCCATAAAATTGAGAATTTATCATTGGAATTTATATTTTATTTAGCTGGTTTAAAGTTTGCATTTAATCCAATAGAAAACTCTTTTGATTACTGTAGCTTCATAGTATAATATAAATTCAGGAGATGCAATACCTCTTAATTTCCTTTTTCACAAAATTTCCTTGATTATTCAGAAAGTTTTATATTTCAAATATTAGTAGAGTTTATCCAAAGTTCGTCATGGTTATCATTGTAATATTGATGAAGTTTACATGGAATCTATGTGTTATTTTGTGTAGAATGCATTTTTGATAATATTGGTTATTCTAACGATTAGAATCTAATCTATGAACATGGACTATTTTTTCTGTTTCCCCTTTCCCCCATTATACCCATTATATTTCTTTAATTGAGGACTTGGGATTTTTAAAATAAGTAATTCACACTGTATCTTATGTTATATTATAGGAATTTGATGTGTGGGGAACTATTTACAGTAGACTTATAGTGATGTCACACATGGAAAATATTGTTTTTGTATTTTTTTTGCCAGTTTGTAACTTTACTATAGACACAAAACCAACATTTCAGTATTGGTTTATTGTGTATAAATATTTTAGTTCAATCTCCAGATAATGGTAGTATAACTTGTTCTTCCAATTTGATATTTTCTATATTCACTCCTTCCCCCAGTCTAATTTCTATGGAGAGGAAATTAAGAATATATTTAACATTAATGTAGAAAGTGGTGTAGGTTTGCACATTTGTCTTGTGCATGATTTTGTAGGAAAGGTTACTGGTTTTCACATTCCAGTATGATGTTGGATGTGGATGTGTTATAAATGACAATAACTGTCTGAAAAAATGTTGTGTTTCTAATTTTTTTGTTTTGGGGTCACACCTGGCAGTGCACAGGGGATACTCCTGGCTCTGTGCTCAGAAATCACTCTTGACAGGCTCGGGGAACCATATGGGATGCCAGGATTTGAACCACTGTCCTCCTGGATTGACTGAGTGCAAGGCAAACACCCTATCGGTGTGCTATCTCTCTGGCCCCTTATTTCTATTTTTTTTAAACAAATTTTTGTTGCTTTTGTTTCCCACACTTAGCTGCCATCACACCTAGCTCTATGTGCTGAAATTGCTCTTGGAAGGCTCAGGGGACCATATGGGATGCCAGGGATCAAACTTGGGTCAGTCCTGTCAGCCACATGCAAGGCAAATGCCCTACCTACCACTTTGCTATTACTCCAGTCCAGCATTTCTAATTTTTTGAGTTCTTTTATCATGAATAGAAAAGATCTTTCTCCTTCCGTAAATATAATTGTGGGGTTTTTATCTTTCTTATTGCTGAACTGGCCTAGAGCATTCATTGATTTGTGTCTGTTGAACCATCCCACACCCCTGAACTAAATTACACTGGGTCATGTTTTGTTTGAATTCACCAGTGAACCTGAGAACCTGGCTGGCCTTGGCTCAAAACCTTTCTTAACTTGAAAAGCTAAAACTCTAGTTAAACCATACAAATAATGGGAAATGACTTGCATTTCTAGCTTAAAGTTAATTTTTAGCTTAAAAATTAGCTTTTTATAAAACCTTTTACTTTTCTTATTAACACATTTCTCGGAAGGGGTATCACACTCACTGATACTCAGGATTAATTCCCAGTTCTGCACTCCAGATGCAATTTCTTTGGCCTCTATATTTAGTTGTATTTGGTGGAGTTCTTTGACTTGCATGTGCTTCACTACTAGCCAGATCCTAAACGTAAGAGTAAGCCTGCAAGTTAGTTCATCATTTTTGCATAGTTGGACATTGCATTTTCAAATTCAACTGAAATAATTAATGAATTAAATATATAATCTATGTTCCTTGATCATGCTATCATGACCAAGCAACCAAAGAAAAATAGTTTGTATGTTGAAAATTTGCCTTTTTTTTTTTTTATCATGGTTTCATTGTAAATATCTGGCACTCTTCTGAGTTAAGGATTTCTGCATACTGGTGAGTTTCAAGGTCAGTGTTAGATAGGAAAAGGCTGTGTTGAGGAGATGGATCAAATAATTTTCAAACCCCCAATGATCAGGCAGCTCCATCATTTAGATGATGTAAATATTGCATGCACTTATCTCATCTAGAGAAATGAACCACAGGGTTTCCCATATAGTCAATAGGAAACATGATGTTCTGATTTTGGTTTCCAAATAAAAATGTATGGCTATATAAAGTTATGTGTTATCAGCTATATTAAGATTTCTACTCTTAACCATAATACTAAGATAATGGATAATATTAAGCAGAATATTAAGCAAAATGTCCGGCATATGCTTATTCATTCAAATGTAGAAAATTCTACAAAAAATATTGAATTTATAAATTATGCCATAAAAATACCCTCCAAGTAATTCTTTTTTTTTCCCAACCCCCCTTACAAGTAATTCTATATATTCTGCTTAGGAAGAAAATTGAAAATTATAGTTTGAGGTTAAAAGTGTGTACAGCTTTTGACATAATAATCTAGTTATTTCATTTCATCAGAATATTGGTGGGTGTAATATATCACCTATATTACTGATATTTATAAGGTCTGATATGTTATGTAAGCATTCATATATGAAAATTATTTAACAGTGTACAATACTGTAAAATAAGTGAGTAACAGTATATTTTAATCAATAAGGTAAAGCACAACTGTTGTGAAATAAATTGGGTCAAAATCAGGTGTCAGGTACTTTTAATTTTTTTAATTTATTTGCTTTTTAATTTATTTTTGGGCCACACCTGGTGATGCTCAGAGGTTACTCATGGCTATGTGCTCAGAAATCGCCCCTGGCATAGGGGAAAATATTGAAAACCAAGGGATTAAACTGTGGTCAGTCCCAAGTCAGTTATGTGCAAAGCATATGCCCTACCGCTGTGACACTGCTCCAGTTTCTGAAATTCATTTTTAAATTTAAGTTATCCAATTATTGGACTATATATTTTTGTGCATGTAGCAGACACAAAACACACATGTTAGGTATATAGTATATATATGCCAATACATGAAGATATACATATATGCAACTATATATATTTTTGTGTCTGTAACCCAGGCACAGAAATAAACATATTAGGTATATAATGTATATATACAAGTACACAAGATATATAGAGACACATATATTTTTAATTAATAAAACATGAATAAATCAAGTATATATTCATTAAAGCATTTTAGATACCATTCAGAAATTTTAACATAAAAATGATCATAAACAGTATGTTATAGACATTATAAAGTGATACAGATTATAAAGAAGTATTTCAATGCTATGAAATTATATTTGTGATATGCTGAGTAAATAAAGCATATTAAACATACTAAAGTGTCTGACCATTTAAAAATAACTATTTTTACAATATGCATTATATATATTATATCCAGTTGCATGATAAATTCTCCAGCATACTGTGTACGTAAATTTAATGGTGTTTTCTTCTGAGTATTATTATTAAAGATAATACAAATAAAATTTGTTTTATCAAACCAATTGCTCATAATTTCTTAAACGAATTTTTAAATATGCCTAGACTACCCTATTTTCAGCAGCATATTATATTGATTTCTGATGGGAACATCTAGATAAGAATACCTGCTGATTATTTTATAAAAACTATCACCATATTTGAAAATGCGTTAAAGTAACCCCGTGAACTAAAAGACTTATTAGTTTATTTATTGTACTCAGTTGTTGACAATTTCAGGTAATTTTTTATATAAAGAATATTTTATTTTTAGTCACTTAAGACAAAAAGACTTTTACATTCTATGTTCAATTTTGATATTGCTAAAGCAGCTTCAACATTTATGGGAGTTAAAGTAGTGTAATAAGTGAACATTGCCTTTATTTTTAGAAAGACTTAAGCTTGAAGAGGCAAATCAATTCCAAAGTGTGACTTGGGTTTTGGAAACAGGTGAGGGGAAAAAAAGAGTATAAGGAATGAACTGCTGTAGGCAACCTAATGATCCTCTCAAGGTACAGACTATTTTTGTGTAAAAGAGATTGTTTTGTTTTAATATTTCTTAATTTCTCATTTTCATGATTCTGTATTATTTACTTGAATGAGAATGGAATGTTCTATACCTTTTTATTAAATAGACTTAATAAATACACTCTAAAATGATTCCTTCAAAGGATATGTAATGCAAATCTTATATCTTCAATATAGAATATTATATCTAGAGTATTCAAGTATAAATCACTTGTAAAATATATCAGTGGGGGCCGGCGAGGTGGCGCTAGAGGTAAGGTGTTTGTCTTGCAAGCGCTAGCCAAGGAAGGACCGTGTTTCGATCCCCTGGTGTCACATATGGTTCCCCAAAGCCAGGGGCAATTTCTGAGCACTTATCCAGGATTAACCCCTGAGCATCAAATGGGTGTGGCCTGAAAAACAAAAACAACAACAACAACAACAACAAAATATCAGTGGCAAAAGTAAATAAATTTGAATATTACAATCTTTGACTAGTTATATGAAAAGGAAGATTATTGTGGAAGATGGAACAAACTAAGCCCTTAAACATGGCATTAATCAAACTTACAAATGAAATGGGATAATATTATCAATATGTCTCTATATTCTTGGTCTTCCTTTTTATCTGTGATATTTGAAAAAGTTCCCAAATTATCATGGGTTTTGGCCCTAAAAAAGCTGTGTTTCATGAACTACTCATTAGCTTTTAACTAAGATTGCTTTCACAATTCTGTTATTTTGCTCAATAACTGGAAACTGTGGAGTCTAAAATATTAGTTTACACTTTGACATTTCCTCTTGCCCTGTTGAACAATAAGCTGAACAGGAAGTGGCTTATTTTACCCCTAATTAGTAGCCACTTTGCCTTCTACAGGGAGTCAGGGAGTCATTGAGTTTCCATGTCAGTGACTTTCAATGGTCAGTCCTGGAATGGTTTAGAGTTGTGAATGCTCTGTGTAAAAAGGTGAACAAGGTTGCACCAGGCTGTATCTTCATTTTTAAATCAGGCATGAGGATATACAGATTATGATTTATAAAGTAGTTTTCTTCTCACAGATGTTTATACTGAGGCACAATATTATTATGTGACATGATACAGAGAAAATTTTCATTTTAATTTTTCAATGATATAAACATTCATTGTTCCCTTGATTCTTGATTCTGTGTGCCTGATTTAAAAATGAAGATATAGGGGCCGGAGAGATAGCATGGAGGTAAGGCATTTGCCTTTTATGGAGAAGGTTGGTGGTTCGAATCCCGGCATCCATATGGTCTGAGCCTGCCAGGAGTGATTTCTGAGCATAGAGCCAGGAGCAACCCCTGAGCACTGCCAGGTGTGACCCCCCCCCCCCAAGAAAAAACAAAAACAAAAAAAATAAATAAAAATGAAGATATAGCCTTGTGCAACCTTATCCACCTTCTTACACATGAATACATTTATAAGAAAGGGCCTAGTGCAAGTAATTAGGTATAAATCAGTATTTTGGAACTATGACTTGATTTAGATAAAATGTTTTATCTCATGATGTCTCTACACCAAACACCTTTTTCCTATGTATTTATTCTTACTGATATTTTTTACTATTATAATGTAAACATAGAAAGATTTTAAGTTAGGATTCTGCATGCATATTTCCACTGGCTGTCAGAGTGAAGACATAACCTTATCAGGTAGCTTCTGAAAATTTCTGCTATACACGCAGCTGAGAATGAGAGTGCATTAGGGCAAGGGATGTTTTTATTTTGAAAGATGTTGAACTTATGTATCCCAGAAATTGTTCTTGAGTATATTAAGGGACACCTGAGCCACATGAGAAGTCAGACAATTAATCAGCTTATAATAAGGATTTTTAAAGTAGTATAAAATAAAGTGAGAATTAAATGGAATGACATACTTGAGGGTATGGCAGAAGAGAATACACTATTTTGTGTGTTTTGGGGCCACACCTGGCAGTCCTCAGGGATTACTCCTGGCTTTCTGCTCAGGAATCACTCCTGGCAGGCTCAAGGATCATATGGGATGTCTAGAATTGAATCTGAGTTTGCCATGTGTAATCCAAATGCCTTATCTTCTGTACTCCAGCCCCACGAAGAAAGAAAATAACTAAATTGTGTCTATCTCTGCTATGTTACATGCTCATTTTGTTATATTTTCCCATCAGATGTTTCTGTCTTAAAAACACCTACTAAAGTTATGAGTATGGAAGATTTATTCACTGTGCAATGGAAGACAGTGATTAAAAACCAAACCCCCCCCCAAAAAAAAAACCACCTAAAACAACCAAAATGAAGAGCATGATATTGAGGGACTGATTAAGAAAAGATGCTGGACATGAATAGCTCTCTAATTACCAAAATAAAAAGCTCCAGGGTATCTGTGATAAGAAGAAATCCTCAATACTTATAATAAAGCAGAGCTCTACAGTCAGACAATAAAATGGGCAGCAATTTCAGGTCATCTTTTTCTTAAATATAATTTGGTGTCATATTCTGACAAACACGCAATTCTTTGCAGGAACTTTAGCACAGATCCTGACCTCTTTTCTTCATATCCTGCTGTGTAAGCTTAAAGCGTACATTCCCTAGGTACTGCTTCCTTTTGCTTTTCTAGCTGAAAGATCTGTCAGGCACATATTCTGTAGACATGAGTGAATCATAATCAAAACGAAAGCAGTATGAAATAAGAGTTTAGTTCCTATGTCTTGTCTGGAATCTTATGCAGAAAGTCCTTATGAATCACACAGCTCTTATTGAAAGAGTCAAACTTTCTTCATATCAGAAGAAGATTGTTAATTTGAATAACTTTTGTTTTTCATAATTTTTCTGCCTACTCTATACATGGGTAATCTGGATCACATAATTTTGTCATTGGGTCACTTCTTAATACTTCTCAGACCTTTTCCTGATGCACAGAACATTTTATCTATAGTACATGGGTTATTTAGTAAATGCAAGTCTCATATTTTTTCTGTAGTCTCAAACACTATAGTTTTGCATCTGCATAGTTCAATTATTATCTATTTATAATCTTATTACTATGAGAATGTAGAAAGCTTCAATAACCTGTTTTTCCTTGAAATCCACATATAAGCACTGGAAAAAGACAAAATATGAAGCTATATTATGAATTTAATTATAAAATTAATTTTGACAATAAACAAAAATTAGGCCAAGCCAAATATTGTACTATTCATACATGAATAAATATAATTTTCTTATAGTACTTCTAGGGTAATTGATAAATTCCAGAATCCTTAAAATCAGCAAAGGTAACACTATTGTTTTCAGTTATAGCTTATACAAATTATCGTATACTTGTTTTCACTATATTAGCAAAACTTAGAGATATTTTTAAGAAAGTGATTGTACTGCTCTATTTGGAGTGAGCTTCAGTGATTATAGATCATTTAATTCTTAAAAGTTTAACACAATTTCTGGAAAGTATAATAAAGCAAATAGAGAAAATGGTAAAGAAAGAAACTACAACATGGGGCTAGAGACATAGCACAACAAGTAGGGAGTTTCCCTGCATGCAGATTACCTGGGTTCGATTCCTGACATTCCATATGGTCCCCAACCCTAACAGGAGTGACTCCTGATCTCACAGCCAGGAGTAAAAATCATATAAATTTTATGTTTAAGTATGGGGTATTAACAAAATCTTTTTTCGAATTCATAATTGAAATATTTTGTTTCAGAAAGTATGATAAACAGGGGCAGGAGCTGTGGTACGAGCCATAAAGTGTCTGCCTTGCCTATGCTAGCCTAGGACGTATTGTGGTTCAATCTCCCGGCATCCCATATGGTCCTCCAAGCCAGGAATGATTTCTGAGCGCATAACCAGGAGTAACCTCCGAGCGTCATTGGATGTGGCTCCCCAAAAACACAAAAAACAAACAACAAAAAAAAGTATGATGAACAAAATTAGTTTTCAGAGATTTAGTTGTAAAGTATTGAAGAGAATTTGAATTTGGTTCATAGAATCTTTATTTTCACATTATAATTCCCAATGACATGAGTACAAAATATTTCATCCTCTTTTAGAAAATGAAATGCATATATTTTAATGTACTTACTCTGTTTAAGCATGTGGTTAAATTATTTTTCATGATTGCGTTTCAGTCATACAATGTACACCACCCTTCACTTAGGTACATTTCCCTCCCAACCTCTCCCACCATCCCCCACTGCCTGCCTAAAGGCAGAAATTCCTTCTCTTTCTCTTTCACTCTCTCTTTCCTGTTTTTGCCCTTTTTCTTTTTGACTCTTTGAGTTGCACTATTGTTAATGAAGGGGTACCATGCACATCACTTTCCCTCCTTTGAGCACCCAGTTCTTGTCCAGAGAGATAAATTCCAAATCACATAAGTGGTCCCTTCTCTCTTAACTGCACTGTTGCACTATTTGTGGCAAGTTTCTTACCATGAATTGGTCCTTTTGGTCTTCATCTCTATTGTTTCTGGATATTTTTACCATATTATTTTTTCTTATATCCCTCAATTGGAGTGAGATTATACTATATCTATTCCTGATCCTTTAACTCATTTCACTCAGCATAATAATCTCCATAACCACTCAAGTGTAAGCTAATTTTATGACTTCATATTTCCTAACAGCTGCATGATATTCTATTGTATAGATGTATCTCATTTTCTTTAGCTACTCATCTGTTCAATAGCTACTCATATTGTTTTCATATTCTGGCTATTATAAATAGAGCTGCAATGAACATGGGCATGCAAGAGGGCATTTCTGTATTGTGTTTTTGTTTTCTTACTGTCTTTCCCTAGGAGTGGTATTGCTGGATCAAATGGAAGCTCAATATCTAGTTTGTTTGTTTTCTTGAGGAATATCTATATTGTTTTCCAAAAAGGTTGGACCAGTCTTATTGGCAATGGCAGAGAATACACTGGTTGTTCTTTGTGACTTGTGTTAATCACTGTAGTGTGAGATAAGATCTCATTGCTTTGACTTGCATCTCCTTAATCGTTAGTGATGTGGAGTATGTTTTTATGTGTATTTTGGTCATCTGTATTTCTTCTTTAATAATATGTCTGTTCATTTCTTCTCCCCATTTTTGATGGGTATAGATATTTTTTTGCTAAGTTCTACCTGAGCCTTGTGTGTCTTAGATATTAATCCTTTATCTGATGCATATTGGGTGAATAGTTTCTCCCATTTCATGGGTAGCCTTTGTAGTCACTGTTTCCTTTGAAGTGCAGAAGCTTCTCAGTTTCATGTTCCATTTGTTTACCTTTGCTTCCATTTGGTTGGCCAGTGGTGTTTTATCCTTGAAGATGCCTCTAGTTTCAATGTCATGGAGTCTTCTACCTACATTTTCCTTTATGTACCTATAGTTTTAGCTCTGATTTTAAGGTCTATAATCCATTTTGATTTAACCTTCTCTGTGTGTGATGTTACAAGAAAGGAATGAATTCCTTTTTTCTTTTTTTTGTAAGTAGTTGACCGGTTTTCCCATTGCCACTTGTTGAAGAGGATTTCCTTGCTACACTTTGTATTATATTCATAGGTGTTTTTTTTTGTTTGTTTGTTTTGGGTTTTTTTTTATTTTGTTTTTTGTGTCACACCCAGCAGCATTTAGGGTTTGCTCCTGCTCAACACCAGAAATCACTCCCGGCAGGCTTGGGGGACCATATGGGATGCCGGGATTCGAACCACTGTCCTTTTGCAGGCAAATGCCCTACCTCCATGCTATCTCTCTGGCCCCAAATTCATAGTTTGAACCAAGGGTCTATTTTAGTAGATTGGCCATGTGAGCATTAGTATAAATATACTATCATTTAAAGGAAACTTGAAAAATAGTTTTCTCAAAAGTTAGCACATACATGTATATATGTTTATATATGCTAATTTATGGGATGTCTATTTACCTTTAAGTGACAGTGTTTATTTGCATATTTATTCATATGTTTATATAATAGAAGTGAAAATCTAACATAACAAGTCTAGTTCCAAGATTAGCGGGCAAGCAAAACCTACATTAAACAACATATTAGGAAGGTAGCAGAGGTTAGATTTACTTCCCAGGAGCCAGAGCAATAGTACAGCAGGTAGGATATTTGCCTTGCATGTGGCCAACTCAGATTTGATCCCAGCACACCTTATGCTTAATAGGAATTGAACACTGCTGAGTGTAGTCCCAAATACCATAATAATAATAATAAATAATAATAAGAATAAATAATGATAATCTACTCACTTCCTAGAAGCCACCTTTCTGTATGGTTATGAAAATAATTGACTTAGGAAAAGAGAAAATTACCTTAGGAAATGGGAAATTATACCTTGGTGGACACCAGGTGATCATCAATGTGTTTATTTATGTTCATCTGATACATACTACAATGTGTTTGTGATCTTTTGTGTGTGTGAAGCAAAATAGTTTTTGTTAATCAAACTTTGATTCGAAGATATGAGAGGAAGATATCCTAGAGAGAACAGAGGCTTCTTCATTGTGGAAAAAGCAAAGAGACATAGAGACAAGCACTAGGCATACATATTCAATGGAGAACATGGGGTTGATGAGCAAGCTTATTTGTCAATTTAATGAAAGCTTCCTGATTTAGGATTCTGGCTACATGCTCTATCATTCTTTCTTTTGGAAGAAGACAAAATAAAACTTATTTTTATCCTAAAACCTGCAGCATTTGTAGATTCTAATTTTGAGCCTTTCTCTGCATTTCTTTAGAAAGGTTTTTAGGTATCTGCACTAGAGTAATGCATCCAGAAATCATTCTGAGAGGCAGGAAAATCGGTCAGTACTTTCTTATAGAGGCAGACATGATGCCCCATGAAACAAAGCGATAATCAGTGGAGTTGGCAAAATGTCAGATAATACACACTTTAAAGGAATGATTACTGGCATAATGGAAACATCATCCAGCTAGACCAGACTGACATAAAAAAGAAAGATGCAGAGTTTTTTAAATTAAATGAAGCTGACAGCAAAAAGCATATGAAGAATGAAGTAATGGTCAGTGCTGAGAAAACTTGAATTCAAACTTTCATCTTTTTACTAAGGAAATAAATGTAACAGAAAATTTCTGAATGGTGATATAAATAATTGAATGAAAAGGGAAGATTTTGACTCAAAAAGATGGTTTTATCTTATTTAAAAAACACATTTTGAGTCCAAGGAAGGAGAGTGAATTCAGATGACCTCCAAAGGATCTGACCTTGACTTGTATATTTACTGACCATTCCATCAGGGATTTCAGAAAGCAAATAGACCAATAACTACACCTAGCTTAAAGTGTTAGTCTGAAGACAGAGGGTAGGTTATTTGAGCATCTCACAGGTTAATGACTTTGATTGAATGATGCCAGTATCGTTGAGTACATGGTTTTGTGCATTGTTATAGGCATTATGCTTTATGTATGGCTTTCAAATGTGGATGATATCCTCTTGAGAAAATTGCATACGAAAGTTAAAAGAAAATGCACACAGAAAGGTGTTTAGATAATGGACACAGTCAATCTTTCTGTATGTTGTCACCATTCTTTCTAGAATTTTTCATTACTTTATTAGAATAATTTACTGGTAGTTTTGATATTGGTACTTACAAAAATCTCTAACCTAAATTAGAAAGTTGCACCTCAGGGGAGATTCTTAATTAATTAATTCATTGAGAGGTATAATCACCTTGAGCTCCTTGAATTGCTATTATCACTGTGCTACATTTAGCTTTTGTTACTGTCATTTTATAATTTTAATCTACTATTACATACATGAAAATAAAAATATAACAATAATATGAACTCATCGAATTTTAAAGCTTCTATCACTGGTCTTTTGTAAAGACTTGAGAAATGTTAGTTGTCTCCTTTGTTAAAGAGTAAATGAGCCTAAGGATGAAATGATCTACCTATTGCCAGCTCCTTACATTATTTTGTTGGGATTCTTTAGATCTCTGCTTTAGCTCTTCAGACTTCATTTCTCATCTAATTTAGGGTAAATGTTTTCTTAGTTTAAAATATAAGAACTATATAAAGAGGTCTTCTTTCTCTGCTATTTTACTTTCCATTAAAGTTCTAGTTTTCCAGAATCTCAACAACAAGCATATTCTTTTTCCAAATATTGAATGGCACCAAATTTTAAAATAAATATTATATTGAGAATTTACCCACACTATGTGGATGATACATCTTAAAGTACTTAAAAGTAATTCTCTTCAGATGAATAACTGAAGTGAAGTAGAATGTCTGTAAAGAAAAAAATGATAGAAACACATAAGGATTGAAAATCATTTTAAATGTGTTTGTGCTAGCTATAGTTTGTCAAATATAAAAAAAATCCAATATTGGACTAAGAGATAGTACGGTGGGTAGGACATTTGCCTTGCATGCAGCCGACCTGAGCTTTATCCCCAGCATCCCATATGGTTCCCCCAAGCGTGCTAGAAATAATTTCTGAATTTAGAGCCAGGAATAACCCCTAATGCTGCAGAGTATGGCTTCAAAAATAAAAAAAAAATTCTAGTATGCCCTTAATTACTTTAAGTGGCTTATTTCTCATTTTGATAATCAGAGATTTATGTTATCCATTTGAATCATCATTTGTAGACGGCTAGTACTGAAAGTATTTGAGGATTAAAATGGAATATGTAATAGAGAAGGAAATTTAAAAATAGTTACATAAAGAAATGTATTTACTGAAAATAGATTTTTATCATTTAAGCAATAATTTATAGCTTCCCCTCCCATTAAGTTATTGACAGCTTGATTGTATTTAGTGATAAGCAGTATAAAAGACTAACCAGGACAAAATTTATGCTTTACTGTCACTCTTTTAAATAAAAAAAATATTTTTGTAAACAATAGCAGTAAGTTTGATTTATTCATGTCCATAACAATTACAGTCCATTTTCTCAGGAAATTGAAGTAGATTTCTTTCCCCTTTAATATCCATTATTGCTCATTCATTCCTCCCTACTAAATTTTTTCTGATTGCTTCACATTTCTATTAACTGATGTTTTCACAAATATGACTTTCCATCTTATCCAATGATAGGCATTACATTTTTTTGGCAATCATATTTAATGAGAATTTCTAATTGGGAAAAAGGCACACAGTACCTCAGAATGACTTTCTAAGATAACACCCATTAAGGAGATCTATCTAGATTGTGCTTTTTTTTCTAGAGAAGATGTAACCTTTCCTCATAATATCTAATAAATGCCCCAGGGAACTGAAATAATAAGTTCTTTCATTATTGCCCTGGGAGAAGCAAAGTTACGGGCTAGACCTACAGGCTACAGGAATGCTTTTAATTGTTGATGTTCTTTGAGTTTTTGTGTTTTAAACCTCTACTGGGATTGGGGAAAAACACTGAGCTGGCGCCATGTAGAATATTTAATTGGTTTATAAACAGCTCTGTTAAGAACTCCTAGCACCTAATATTTCATAACATCAAAGGATCATACATTTATGCCATCCCATCCCATAGGAATCTGATGAGAGTGTCTTAGATGGTATTTTTATATTTGAAAGATGGTCTTAATTTAAAAGCAAACAACATGGGAAATAGTCAGAATAATGTCAGCTATATTATTAAAAATGTAAAAGCAGGTGAATTATTTTATAATGGTTAAGAAAAAGCATGCTGTATCAGGCTTCTTGTATGTGTTTAGAAGTTTCATTTTCTAAAAGAAAATTCAACTTTAAAGGAAAAAACAAACTTTTTTATGTAGCAACTTTTGAGCAGTTTTAAAGTCTTTCAGTTGATCTATGAGTAGTACTAACGATTATTTTAGTAATATTTACAGTTGTACTTATTAATTGTAAGTTGTTAATCATTGACATACTGATTTGAATTCATAGATGACATTTTCCTTTTCTTTTTATTTATTTTTTACTTTTTAGGTGAAATATGTCAGTGCTCAGGGTTTCTTTGTTCTGTGTCCAGGAGTCATTCCAGGTGGAGCTAAGAGAACTATATTGGGGTACCAGGGAATGAACCCAAATTGGCTGTAAGCAAGGTCAGAACTTTCCCCACTGTACTATGACTCCAACCCCTCGATAGTAGTCATATGGTCCACTACTAGGTTGATTTGGACCAGTACTAAGGTTACAAATAAATGTTCAGTCCTGTCTGGCCTTAGGATTTTGTCTGCGTTTACCGAATTTACACCCTCTCTATCCTCTTATAACACAATTTTGTGGTAGTTTTTAATTTGTTTTTCTTTGAGGCTACATCCAGCAATGCTTAAGGCATACTCCTGACTCTATGCTGAGGGATCATTTCCAGATGGACTCAAAACCATTTGGGTTCTAGATATCAAAATGAGGTAGGCAATGTGCAAAACAAGTATTCTCTTTGTTGTACTATTGCTCTGGCTTCTGATCTTATGGTTGAACTTTTCTTTTTCTTTTCCATAGTCATCCATTTACATATTTTCTTTATAAACTACTTATATGTGAAATCACAAAGTAATGCTATACTGTCTCTCTGGCCTTCCGTGCCTGATGTTTTGTTTTTACTTACTAGAAAGTAATTCTCAACAGAATCTTTTAAGATCTACATGGCCCAATGAAAAGGAAGGGTGGGAGGAAGAAAGGGAGGGAGGAAGGAAGGAAGAAAGAAGAAAGAAAGAAAAGAAAGGAAGGAAGGAAAGAAGGAAGGAAGGAGGGAGAGAAGAAAACAACGTAAAAATAAAATAGAAAGTTAATTTTACAAGCCTCATAGAAATATAAAAATACAGATATATTGAGAAAGTTTCCTATCATTCCCAGCTTCCTGAGAGTTTTTTTTTAAATCAAGAATGGGTTTTGGTGGGGCCGGAGAGATAGCACAGTGGTACGGTGTTTGCCTTGCATGCAGAAGGACTGTGGTTCAAATCCTGGCATCTCATATGGTCCTTCGAGCTTACAGGGGGCGATTTCTGAGCATAGAGCTAGGAGTAGCCTCTGAATGCTGCTGGGTATGACCCAAAAACCAAAATAAATAAATAAATGAATGAATAAATAAATAAATAAATAAATAAATAAATAAATAAATAAATAAAAGGAATGGGTTTTGGACCTTATAAAATGCTTTCTCTGCAGCGATTGATATGTTCATGTGGTTTTTATTTTTCATGTTGTTGATATTGTGTATTATGTTGATAGATATATGGATGTTAAACCACCCTTGCTTTCCTGGGATGAAACCTACTGAATTATAGTGAATGACCTTCTTGATGAGTCATTGGCTCTTATTTGCCAAGATTTTGTTGAGGAACTTTGCATCTGTGTTCATCAGGGATATTGGTCTGTAATTTTCTTTTTTGGAAGCATCTCTGTCTGGTTTTGGTATCAAGGTGATGTTGGCTTCATAAAAACTATTTGGAAGTGTTCTAGTTTTTTAATTTCATGAGAGAGCCTGGACAGGATTGCTAGAAGTTCCTTTTGAAAGGTTTGAAAGAATTCTTTAGTGAATCCATCTGGGCCTGGGCTTTTGTTTCTGGGCAGATTACCATTTGATTACCATTTTAATTTCCTCAAAAGTGATGGGGGTGTTTAGATACATTACATACTCCTTATTCAACCATGGAAGGTTATAAGAGTCCAAGAATTTCTTCCAGGTTCTTATATTTAGTGGTATAGAGTTGCTCAAAGCAGTCTCTAATTACCCTTTGATTCTCTGCAATATCTGTAGTGATCTCCCCTTTTCATTTCTAATAAGGGTTATCACATTTCTCTCTCTTTCTTTGTGAGTTTTGCCAGTGGTCTATCAATCTTGTTTATTTTTTCAAAGAACCAATTTCAGCTTTTGTTAATCTTTCAGATTGATTTTTGGGTTTCCACTTTGTTGATTTCTGAACTAAGTTTTGTTATTTCCTTCTGTCTCCCTATTTTTGGTTCCTTTTGTTGATCATTTTTTTAATTTTATAAGCTGTGTCATTAAGCTATTGAGGTATGCCCCTTTTTCCTTCCTGATGTGTGCTTGCAAAGCTATAAGTTTTCTTCTCAGTATTGCTTTTGCTGTGTCTCATAGATTCTAAGATTTGTGTATTCATTGTCATTTGTTTCTTCATTGTCATTTGTTTCCAGGAAAGTTTTGATTTTCTCTTAGATTTCATCTCAGACCCACTGGTGATTTAGTAGTAGGCTGTTTAATTTCCAGTTGTTAAAGTTTTACTTCTGTGTCCCTTTGTAGTTTACATCAAATTTCAGAACCTTGTGGTCAGCGAAAGTAGCCTGCAAAATTTCTATCCTCTTGATTTTATGGAGATATGTTTTACGTGCCAGCATGTGGTCTATCCTGGAGAGTGACCCATTGAAGAAGAATGTGTATTCAAGTTTCTGGGGAAGGAGTGTTTTATATATAACTACTCGGCCTCTTTTTTACATTTGTCTTTCAGGGGTAGTATATTTTTGTTGGGTTTTAGTCTGGTTGACCTGTCAAGTGTTGACAGGGCCGTGTTGAGGTCTCCCCCAATTATTGTATTATTATTGATATCCTCTTTCAAATTTGTCAATAATTGTATTAGATATATTTCTGGTATCTCATTGGGTGCATATATGTTTAATAGTGTGATTTCTTCCTATTGCACATATTTCTTGATTAGTACAAAATGTCTTTCTTTGTCCCTTACAACTTTTCTGAGTCTAAAGTTTTTGTGGTCTGATATTAATATGTTCACTCCAGCTTTATTATTTTTTTTGGTTTTGGTTTTGGGGTCACACCTGGCAGTGTTCAGAGGTTACTCCTGGCTCCATGCTCAGAAATGCTCCTGGAAGGCTGGGGGACCTTATGGGATGCTGGGATTAGAACCAATGACCTTCTGCTTGAAAGGCAAATGCCTTACCTCCATGCTATTTCTCTGGCCTCACATCCCAGCTTTTTAAGGAAACATTTCTCAATATAGTTAAGGTCATATACCACAAACCAATGGCAAATATTATCCTCAATGGAGAAAAAATAAAGCCTTTCTTTTAAATCTGGCACAAGACAAGGCTGTCCTCTCTCACCACTCCTATTCAAGATAGTACAGAAGTACTTGCTATAGCGATTAGGCAAGAAAAAGTTATTAAGGGTATCCAGATAGGGAAGGAAGAAGTCAAGCTCTCACTGTTTGCAGATGACATAATACTATATTTAGAAAACCCTAAAGACTCTACCAAAAAGCTTCTAGAAACAATAGACTCATATAGCAATGTGGCAGGCTACAAAATTAACACACAAAAATCAATGGCCTATTTTTTTTGGTGGGCGTCACACCAGGTGGTGCTCAGGGGTGACTCCTAGCTCTGTACTCACAAATCACTACTGGAAGTCATGGGGGACCATATAGGATGCTGGGATTTGAACCATCATCCATCCTGGGTCGGCTTCTTGCAAGGCAAATGACCTACCACTGTGCTATCTCCCTGGCACCTCAAATGACCTTTTTATACACCAATAATAATAGAGATCAAATGGACATTAAGAAAACAGCCCCATTCACATTAGTGTCACAAAAACTCAATTAACTTGGAAAGAACTCTACTAAAGATGTGAAGGACCTATACAAAGAAACCTATTTCTGCTTCAAGAAATAAGAGAGAACATGCAGAAACAAAAATGCATACCCTGCTCATGGATTGGCAGGATTAATATAATTAAAATGGCAATACTCCTCAAAACATTTTACAGATTTTATGCAATCACTCTAAAGATACCCATGACATTCTTCAAATAAGTGGATGAAACACTTCTAAAATTCATCTGGAACAGTAGACATCCTCAAATAGCTAAAGCAATACTTTGGAAAAAATATGATATGCATTACTTTCCCCAATTTTAAACTATTACAAAACAATAGTTATCAAAACAGCATGATATTGAAATAAAGACAGATCCTCAGATACTGTAATAAGATTGAATACTCAGAAAATGTTCCCCAGACATACAATCACTTAATTTTTGATAAAGGGACAAGACATCTTAAATAAAGCCAGAAAGCCTCTTCAACAAGTGGTGTTGACACAGCTAGTTAGACACTTGCAAAACAAAGCAAACTCAGACCCCAAGCTAACACCATATACAAAGATAAATCCAAAATGGATTAAAGACCTTGATATTAGAACTGAAACCATAAGGTATATAGAACAAAACAAAACAAAGCAAAACAAAACAAAACCAAAAACACCTCTCAATAACCAAGGCATCTGATGTCTGACACCACCCTGAGAGGTTGGGTTTCATCCTCCCTCACTCATGGGAAGGTCACTCTGTAACCCCCGACCCACCCACTTGGCCACCATAGTTCAGTAAGCCTGTCTTCAGGATTTGTCACCATGTGCATTATTATTCTCTCCCTTTCTTTATTTCTTGACATAAGAGAGTAATCATCCTCTATTCGTCTTGCTCCTCCTGATGTCACTCAGTACTACCCTCTTTGCCATTCACTTTATGGCCAGTTACATAATTTCCTCTTTCTTTCTATGAAGTAGTAGAGATTAATTCTTTTATCCACCCTTCTGTTATGAGGTTGTTAGGCTGTTCCCAAATCTCGGCTACTTCGAATAATGATGCTGTCAACAAAGTAGTGCAGATGTCTTTTCAAAATAAACTTTCTGGCTTCTTGGAGTAGATGCCAAGATGTTTAGTCATGTGAAAGCTCAGATCTTAATTGAGGAGAGGGCCAGGTGCCCACACTGGCAGTTTGTAAGGCCTCTGTGCTCAGGATTAACTTTTGATAATGTTTGGGAAATCATATGTGGTACCATGGATGGAACTGGATTCAGGACCAAATTGGGTCTGTCAGGATACAAGCCAAGTGCTGCAGACACTACTGTCTGGTTAGTTTCTCAGTTTGTATTATTTTGAGAAGCCTCTATACTTTCTCCACAATGTGAATCAGACCTTCCTCTCACCAAAAGTGCTTAGTGGATTTTTTGGTCTGTTTTTTTAATTTATTTATATCTATCTATCTATCTATCTATCTATCTATCTATCTATCTATCTATCTATCTATCATCTATCTATCTATCATCATCATCTATCTATCTATCATCTATCATCTATCTACCTATCTATTTATCTATGTTTGTTTGTTTTGGGGCCACACTCAATGGCATTCAGGGATTACTCCGAGCTCTGAATTCAGAAATTGCTCCTGGCAAGTTTAGGGGACCATATGGGATGTAGGGAATCCAACCTGAGTCCACTGTTTGCAAGGCAAATGCTCTACCAACTATGATATAGCTCCAGCCTCTAGGGTCAGTTCTTAATAAGAATGACATCTATGTAATGTTTACTCAGGTTTTCATATGTAAAACTGAAAATTACATTTTAATTGTATCTGATCTTTAAACTCAATTATCAAGGCTCAACAACTACAACAACAAAAAACTCCAGAGCTTGTATATGGCCCAACTTGAACTCTCTTAAGTATAAAATTGTATTGAGGGGGTGCCGGAGAGATAGCATGGAGGTAAGGCGTTTGCCTTTCATGCAGGAGGTCATCGATTCGGATCCCAGAGCCCCATATGGTCCCCCGTGCCTGCCAGGAGCAATTTCTGAGCCTGGAGCCAGGACCCTGAGAGCTGCCAGGTGTGACCCAAAAACCACACACACACACAAAAATTGTATTGAGGACTGGGGATGTCGATCTGTGGTAAAGCATTTGTGAAAATCAGGTATAATACTAGAAAAAGAAAATATACGGAGTTGAAGGGAGAAAAGGGAATAAAAGAAAAAAATAAAGTATTTGTAGAAATGTAAAAATTTTAAAAGAATTTGTAATCAGACAAAATTAAGTGATATATGACCATGACTTTTTGCATGGGAATATACTCTACAATATATTATGGTAAAATACACTTGGAAAAAGCATTTATGAATATCTGCCTCTTGAAAATCTTTCAAGGAAAAATTGAATCTAAATAAAAAATTATCATTTATTTGAACATGCACAAGAAATTGACCTATGTTAAAAAGTCTGCTTTTTTGTATAAAATGCAAGATTCTTATTTAGACATTATGACTTTATAATTATTTGATACATATGGAGAATAGTAAATCAAAAATAAAATAGGGGGCACTTGAAATGAAGGAGAAAAGTCCCTTTAACTACAAAAAAGAACTGTCTCATTGTGTTTTCATCTTCTACTAAACTTTTACAAGGGACATGCACAGTTATAAGGGTTGCAAGGGACACATACCAAGTTCTTAGTGGTCAGTCCCATGACCCAGTCAGCCATAGGCCCTTACATATGTTGTAGCAATGAGGCACAGAATACAGATTAGGGGTTTATTTTACAGCTTTGCAATGAATACCTGTGTCTTCCTCATGGAGTCATACTAGCAGCATTTTTCTTAATAAGGAACACTGAAAAATCCCCATGTCACATATTTGCAGATAAATAATTAAACTGGTATAATTCCAAGATAAACATCAGTTAGTAAAATAATGAAGCTATCAGATGAAATAGTAAGAGGAAACAGTTTGTTATATATTTTATACGTATGCCTTTAATGGATATATTTTCTCATCTCTTATCTATATCACTACTATATATATATATATTCATACATATTTACTCATATATACTCAGTATAGAAAAAACTATAGGCTAAAGAGAAAAGAGAATTGGAGTGTTTATTGTTTAGTATAGTTCACCCCAATTGTGGAAAAGAACCAAGGTATATAACAAATACATGGAGATGCCATTTGATTTGTTTTAAGTATGAGAAATTCTCGATGTAAATGAAGATGAGGATGTTTGGTTCACTTGGGAATTATCAATAGCAGATTTAGAATCACTTTGCATATTAAAAGATAGTTAAAGTGCAGATGCTTCCTGTTTTTACACCATAGATTTGTTTCATTGCCTTTAGTTTTATACTTGATGTCTTATCTCTTAAAGTTTTTTGTTATTGTTTTTGTTTTTGTACCACACTTGACAGCACTCAGGGGTTACTCCTGGCTCTGCACTCAGAAATCGCTCCTGGAAGGCACCAAGGACTATATGGGATGCTGGGAATTGAAACAGAGTCTGTCTTGGGTTGGCAATTGCCCTGCTGTTGTGTTATCTCTCCAACCCTCTTTCTTTTTTTGAATGCAGCAAGACTACTTTAGAAACTTTCTTTTACTGTGTTTAATAGATAGTGAAACATCTTAGTGAATTATTGGCAAATAAAAGATTGTAAGATTTGTTATATATAATAATAAACCCCACATGCTCTTTGGAATATGTTTGTTTTTCTATTTATATAAAAATTTGTAGATAAAAATTGAATTAAAGTCCCACTCTCTTGACCCTGATGGGACACTATAAAAGCCAGAAAATGAATTAACTTTCTGGGTTATTTATTTTCAAGTAGACAACAACCTCAGAGGTTGAATTTTGAAGTCAAAGATGTGGTTGAGTGGAAAAATAACATTTTCTCCAAATAATATTGCTGAATCCAGATAGATGATATATCTTTTATGCTTACCATTTAAAAAAAATTCCTATATTTTATGTGCCCCATAGAGTATGTCTGTTTACTACCATCACTTTCCTTTGAAACAGAAATCTAGTGAATTTAAACAATGACTCTCTTCCTATCTATTTTTTGTCTTCATACAAGAGTTCCCTAAAGTTGGTTCAGTAAGTAGCAGCATGATTGCTAGCTGAAATTTTATTAGAAATGTACACTTTTAGGTCTAATTCTCACTGGAAAAAAAAATCTTACTTTTTTACAAGCTCTTTTGCATATTACTCTTGTATATCTTTACATATTAGTTTTGGAATTTATGAATTAGATTAGTAAACATCAAGAAAAACATAAAATGCTTTTATAGTTTAAGCTATATTGAGAAATGCAAATGTAGGAAGCACATAGATAAGCACAGCAATAACACAGTTTTAGTGTTACTGTGATTTTTGGAGCACCTATTAATATTTGACACAAAGCATCAAATGGACTATTAGCTCATGAAACGTAGGGAACATTTTTATGGAGTAAGGGTATGAAAGTAAGAAAAGGATGACTGAGAGAAAGCTTGTTATGATCAGTAAATTTGACTTATAAACATTTAGAAAAGAAAGAACATTCCTGTTAAACAATTGTTTCTGGGGACGAAGTAATAGCACAGTAGGTAGAGTATTTGTCTTACCCTCAGCCAACTGGGGTTTGATCTCTGACATACCATATGGTCCACTGAGCATACCAGAAGTAATCTCTGAACAAAGAGCCAAAAGTAACCCTTAGTGACACCGATGTGGGCAAAAATCAAAAACAAAAACAAATGTTTGTATGTAATTCACCCTAATTATGATAAGTTACCTACTTATGTCCTCATGTCTATAGACAAGATTGTTAGTACTTTAGGGATTTATATCTTCCTAAAACATTTATGGGAAATATTGCTTTTTCTGGAACAACATGCAAGAAGAAACGTTCTGGTGCTAACTGGTCTCAAAAGAGTTGAGAATGGAAATTTTAGACCTATGTACTCAGCTTAGGTTCTTGGTATATTTGTGGGATAAACCCAAGCTCTATTTTATTATGCAACCTATATGCAACCTAGAAAAAGTGTGGTCTCTCTCAATGCTTCATCTGCCCCAGTTGCAAATTTGGAATGGAAAAGCGGATGACTCATATAGCAGAGAATTATGTTGATTATGTTAAACACACAACGAAGGCCATTTTAATTATTAAAAACATTTAGCTTTACTTGTCCTTCACTGGAACACTTCTGGCAAATAGAAACTGAAGTTCATAGACATCCTCACTTGGGTTTTTATCTGTTTTCTTTTTTTAAAAGGTGAATATTTCATTTATTTCCCCATTTTTATTGATGGATTATGTTTTATAGCACTGTAATGATGGTTTCATGCATACATCATTCCAACATCACACCCACAGTAAATCCTGAGCCATTTTAGAAATTCTCTCTCTTATCCTTCCTGCCCTTCCTTCCCCAGATAAAGCTGTTTTTGAATGTATTGATGCCATTGAAAGTTTGTTGTTCTCTAACTATAATTCTTTGTGTCTCACATATGGGAGAATTTATTTTATTTCTGCACTTCTTCTGACTCACTTCACTCAACATGATAACTTCCAGTTCCATCCATGTAACAGCTCACTGCACAAAACCATCTTTTCTTATAGCTGAGTAGTATCCCAGTGTATGTGTGTGTGTGTGTGTGTGTGTGTGTGTGTGTGTGTGTGTGTGTGTGTGTGTAACATCATTTGTCTTAGCCACTCATCTTTCTTGGGTACTTGAATGTTTCCAGATACTGGTTTTTGTGAATAGGGCTAATATTAAGATATGGGCATACATGTCTTTTTTGAAAAAGAGTTTTAGGTACCTAGAGGTAGATGCCAAGGTGTAGATTTGCTGGATCAGATGAAAAAACAATTTTTAGATGACTTAGAAGTATCTTCATTGTTTTTCCAATAATGTTGGGCCAAAGATTTTTTTTTTACCAGTAATCCTAGTAATAACAGCTTTATTCACAGCAATAGTTTCTTTTGCTCCACATTAATGCCACTACTGCTTTTTATTTTTAGTTTGTGCTAATCCTACTGGTGTGAGGTAATATCTTATTGTTTTGATTTGCAACTTTTTAGTGATAAATGGTAATGAACATTTTTTTAATTTTTCAATCTTTGTATTTTGACATTTTTTCTTTTAAGAGATATCTTTTCATCTCCTCAAATTATGTTTTAATTTGAATTGTTTCTGTTGTTAAATTTTATCTTACTGATTTTTAACAAATTTTACTAAAGTTGTTAAATTTAACAAATTTTACAAAGGCTTTATACATCTTGTTAACCATTTGCCTGATGAGTGAGAGACAAATATTTTTCTTTCTGTGTGGGATGATTTTTATTTCATTCATCATTTCTTTCACAGTACAACAGTGAGGAAAATTATGCCGTTCTATTGTTTTGGAATAGGAACATCTTTCTAATCGTGGTAGTCTTGGTAATAAAATTGATTTGGTCTATTATAATAGAAAAATAAGATTATGGTTCCAAAAATTATAACCTAAAAGGAAGGATAGTATCTATAAAAATCGGAAGCCAACAGTTTGAATTCTGTTCTTGATTTTAATTTCATATTAATAAAGGAATACAACTGAAAAAATGTAATATTCAAGTGGCATTGTTTGAACTTTAAAATTTGGAGTAGTAACTTTCTTATACAAAATCATGATTTTCTCTCAGCAAATCATATTTATCTTCTATTTATAAATGTACATATTGTTGCAAAGGTCTCCAGAGAGGGAGTTAGTTTAGAGGAAAGAAAAGTTTGTTTGGCATCACACATTTTGAAACTACTGTCCATTGATTTCTACTCTAAGAATTCTTAAGTAACATAACTCACATTTCCTAGCATGTTAGATTTGTCATGGCTTCTAAAAATAATCTAAAACTGAATTTTTATTCTTATAAGATTGCTCCTTAGATTGTTTTCTCACTTGTAAATCAGCCACTGTAATGCAGATTGAGACAACATCAGGTGAGTACTGAAAACTTTATTTTAATAGTTAAGAAGCAGTAATTACAATCCATTTATGGGATTACTATTTGTGATGTGCAAAGATGTATATTCACTTGTACATAATATATTATTGAATTTTTAAATAGCTTATTTTATTTATGTAACTTATTATTGCTCAGCTAAAAATGATGGCAATAGAAATAATTTGAGGGCTAAAAGATTATATGCTCAGGGGCCGGCGAGGTGGCGCTAGAGGTAAGGTGTCTGCCTTGCAAGTGCTTCGATCCCCCGTTCGATTCCCAGTGTCCCATATGGTTCCCCCAAGCCAGGGGCAATTTCTGAGCACTTAGCCAGGAGTAACCCCTGAGCATCAAACGGGTGTTGCCCGAAAAACAAAAACAAAAACAAAAACAAAACAAAACAAAAAGATAATATACTCATTATATTTTTTGCATTTGACTTCTTTTTTTATTAAATTAACATCTTTATTTAAGCACCATGATTACAAACATGTTTGTAGTTGAGCTTTGCTTCTTTCTTTGACTTCTGAATTACAATTTTTGTTCAGAAGAAAATGGAAATTTTCTTGGAAATAATCATTTATGGGTTTGGTTAGTAATTTTTTTAGTTGTTTTTATTATTTTTGTTATTTATTTTTTATTTTGACCTTTTTTTTTTTTTTTTTTGGAAGGGTCATGCCTGGTATGACTAGCTCAGGGAGAATTACTCCTGGCTCTGCACTTAGGAATTAATCCTGGCAGTGCTCAGGGGACCTTAACCTGGGTGAATATTATATACAGGAAATACTCTACCTGTTGTACTATTGTTTGGGGCTCTTTTTTATTTGATTAAACATATAAATATGCTGTCCTAGAATGTTGAGAATTATGGTCTGAAAAAAATCAAATCTCTTGTGTTCTTTCAAATGTAGGTAATATGCTATCTTTTAAATATTTATTATTGTATGTTTTTATCTTTCAATTTCTTAATACTTTTGTAAGATACCTTTGTAATGTACCTTAATATGTTTATATAACTTTTAATCCTATCACCAAAGATTCATTAGCATACTTTATACCATAGCATTTAGTTTTATGTTCTTAAAATATGTTAACAATTTATATAGGGAAATAATCTTTATGATGTCACTTGCATCTTCAAAAATAAGTGATCTTTATTATTTTTACCATAAAATTTATACACTTAAACATATCATAATGCCAAAAATCTGACAATTAGATAAGACTAATTGGCTCCAAAATATCATACACTTGAAAAACTGGTTAGAGCACAAAAACAAAAAATTACAATACATAAAATATTTTGGAAACACATTTATGAAGTTATTTCCAATGATTATGGATTATGTGAAAAATGATATACTATGTAATATATAATAAAGCAATATTTTATTTTTTCTTGATAATGTCTAAATCTACTAAATCAATGCAAATCAAATATGAGAATTCTCAGTCTATAATCTAAGACTCCACCTGTCCAAATATACAGTCCATTGAGATAAATTTATTCACATGATTTTCTGCATGGATATGCATATTTGAGACCAACATGATTTTTTTTGTTTGTTTTTCGGGCCACAACTGTTTCATGCACAGGGGTTGCCCCTGGCTTGGGGGGACCATATGGGACGCCGGGGATCAAACCACGATCTTTCCTTGGCTAGCTCTTGCAAGGCAGACACCTTACCTCTAGCGCCACCTCGCCGGCCCCAAGACCAACCTGATTTTAATCTCCTGCTACTCTTGGAATAAATTAGTCTGTGTCACTGTGGGGCAAGGATCATTCTTGTGTCTGCAAGCAATTTTAGAATTTACAGAATAGGAATAAAATAATCTGTGTTCCCCATAAATAGCAAATTAGAAAAAATAATTACAATATTAATGTTAGTGTTATAAATACATGTATGAATAAATATTTACCTTAATCTTATAAATATTTTTAATGAACAGAAACTACTGTCGTTGGTTATTTGATAGTAAAATCACATATTCTAAGTAAAACTATCAAAATTATGAGGCTTTTGTCAATTTAAAAGATTATAAGAACTGTAGCAATATTTTTAATCAATACTTTTTTAAAGTATGTTGTCTTAGTTATCAGTGTGTCTTCATGGGAGAGTAAATTGTATGTTTAAAGAAATTGTGCTGAAATTTATAACCTAAACAGAATCATATCCAAAACCTCTTGATTTGGCCCCTGATGTAAGAATATAGAGCCAGGTTCCACTTTCTGAATCAAAGTCTGAAGCCAGAGTGAAGTTCTGGAATAAGAGTCTGTAAATTCAGAGTCCTAGAATTTCCTCCATTGATACCATAGTCCTCCTCCTGCTTTTAACATTCCCACCTTTTTGTGTATTAACCTCCCAATATGATTTATTTTCAGTCCTTTTGAACACAACACTGCTATTTAATTTAAAACATGAGTACAGCCTTCAACTTGTTAAATGCTGAATCTGCTTTTATTGTCTTTATCCCAGAGTTGACTCTTTTAGGAACCTCAACTTGCTAATAGTGAGATAAAGAAGGGATGGGGGAGGGGAAAAAAGGGAGAGGAGGAGGGAAAAAGGAAGCAGTGTGGAAAGAAAGAGCCCGGAGAAATAGCACAGCGGTGTTTGCCTTGCAAGCAGCCGATCCAGGACCAAAGGTGGTTGGTTCAAATCCCGGTGTCCCATATGGTCCCCCGTGCCTGCCAGGAGCTATTTCTGAGCAGACAGCCAGGAGTGACCCTTGAGCACCGCCGGGTGTGGCCCAAAAACAAACAAAAAAAAAGTGTTCTCAATCTTAGACTCCTCTACATCTCCAAAACACAGACACAACCACACTGAAAATTATGAGACTACTCTGTACTGTGCCTGTCAAAGTGATAGATGGGGGTGCGGGTAGAAGTGATGGGGTGGAATGGGAGTTGACACTAGTGTTAGGACTGGTATTAGATATTATAAATTTAAAATGCAACTATCACTAACTTGGAAAATCATGCTTCTTTAATTGAGTAAGAAGATTATTAAAAAAAATATTTAGACACCTGTCTCTACCTGAGAGAAAAAAATCATAAAAAAAGTTCTATTGTTATCTTTACCATATTGTTCTGAATGTGCTGTATAGTCACTTTTTTGTTTGATTTTTGGTTTTCAGCTGGTGGAGTTTGGGGTTACTCCTGACTCGGCACTCATAAATTGCTCCTGGCAGGCTCAGGATCAAACCCTGGTCTGTCCCTGGTTGGCTGCATGCAAGGCAAATGCCCTACTGCTGTTCCATTGCCATGGCCTCATATGATCACTTTTTAATTACTTCCTGGAATCAGATGCCTGTGTTTATTGTTTATTTTCTTGTTTGTAAGGAAGGAGAAGATATGAATTGTACTGCTGACTTAGGATTTTTCAGTGAGTCACTGTTTGATAATAGGATCAATTTGTTGAGATTCTTACTACTATAATCTCACACAAAGGACATTTGTTAAAAGTTAATAAAATACACGTGAAAAATTATTTGGAAAATAGATTAAGTGGAAACAAAGGAGCTAAATGCTTTGGGATATTTTTTTTTAATTTGACTTGGTTCTGATTTTCACTATTTCATGTCCAAGAAAAGGTTCTGGAAGCAGTGCAGAACTGTGTGTAAATTTTGCATTAATTTCAGCATAATTAACTTTGATTTTTGGATCATCAAAATTTAAATATATTAAATTTTCTCAGGCATGGAGTTTTCATTGTTTCAAAGAGGATGTGAACAGGAACTATAATGCATTTTTTTCTTCTAGTTTTAGACTCAGTACTTCTTGAAAATAATAGATCTATTTTTTAAAAAAAGTCAATGTTAAATATTTGTATGCAAACAAAGACGACCTTTGAAACAGATATAATTTATATATGAGGAGATATACTTTTATGCTCTATGTTATTTTTTTTCTTTTAGGGGCCCACACCACAATACTCAGGGCTTATTCCTGACTCTATGCTCAGGGATCATGCCTGATAGTGTTTGGGAGTTTATACTGGGTGCTAAGAATTGAATCTGGATGGCCACCTGCAAGGCAAGCACCTGCCTATTGTACTATCTCTCTGCTTACTGAAATTCACTTTTAAAGTGAGTAGTTAAGTAAATTTTGCTATATTCAGAAGCTTGTAAACATGTCCTTATTTTGTAATTCCAAAGTGTTTTCCTCAACTAAAATGAAAGTTTATACCATTTAGTAATCACTTTCTTTATTTTTTTTTTGGGGGGGGGTCACACCTGGCAGGGCTCAGGGGTTACTCCTGGCTCTACACTCAGAAATTGCTCCTGGCAGGCACAGGGGACCATATAGGATGCCAGGATTCAAACCACCGTCCTTCAGCATGAAAGGCAAATGCCTTACCTCCATGCTATCTCAACGGCCTCAGTAATCACTTTCTATAGTGTTTTCTCTCAGGCACTTGGTTAGTTACCTCGTGTTAAGGTTTTATAGATTTGCCTATTTAGAATAATGATATCACTACAATATGTGTCCTCCCTATGTTTCTACCTATGACTAACTAAAATACCTTAATGTTGGAACATTATAAATGCTATTTTTCTTTTTCTTTTTGTGGCTGAGTACTATTTGACTGTGTGAATATTACAGATTTTGTTAAAACATTCATGAGTTGATGGATATTTAAGATCTTTGTGTGTCTAGGTTTTCTGAAGGATGTTGCTATAAATATTCAGGAACCAAATTTGTTTAAAAGTATGTATTTAATTATTTTGTGTACATAAGTATGGGATTTCTGGGTCAGAAGGTATCTCTTTACGTAATGTTTTGAAAATCTGCCAGGCTATTTTTTAAAGTATGTTTTTTACATTCTATAAGTAATTTATGAAGATTATCATTTCTCTTCATCCTCACCAGCACCTGATTCTCTCTACCCTTACAAACTGATGTCTAAGCAAGACAAAACAATTTAATTAAAAGAAGTTTTCAGCTAAGCATTTCTCAAAAATTTAGACTTATGGCAAATATATTAAAATGATATGTTAAGATGCTGTCATTTTCCAACTAAAGAGGATTTATTACAGTGTTGGTTTAATGTTTAGAAATAAATTACTGATGGGCCCGGAGAGATAGCACAGCGGTGTTTGCCTTGCAAGCAGCCGATCCAGAACCAAAGGTGGATGGTTCGAATCCCGGTGTCCCATATGGTCCCCCGTGCCTGCCAGGAGCTATTTCTGAGCAGACAGCCAGGAGTAACCCCTGAGCACCGCCGGGTGTGACCCAAAAACCAAAAAAAAAAAAAAAAAAAGAAATAAATTACTGAAATCCACCATATTTTAAATAAAAGGATAATCCATGTATGCCCATACAGTGATCTGTAAAGACTATTTTCATAAAGCATTTACAAGGGCCAGAGATATAGTATTGGGGTCAGGTTGTTGGATTTTTTTTTCCTTGCAGCTGACCTGGGTTCAATGATTGGCGTCCCAGAGGGTCTTTCAAGAATTGTCAGGATTGATCCCTGACCATTGAGTTAAGAACAAGTAGCAATGAAAAATAAAAAGACATTTACAAAATACAGAATTCAGACCTGAGTTAAGTGAACCAACAACTAGCCCAATAAAAAATAATGACAAGATACCTTTCAACCTGATATCAAAAATGCATGGAAAAAATCAGTAGATACATCTAGCATATTGACTAGATATTTTAAAATATAAAAGAACTTTTAAGTTTTTATATAGGTATGGGACCTACTTAAACACCTTGACACCATCACTTAACTTTACTGACTTACTCTTGGCAGTATTAAAGATTGGCTGTACCTTGGTACTCCTGGTGAAAGAGGAGATGTATCTCTGCAGAGTTTCTGAGATGTAATTGGCAAATTTAATTTAATTTTTATTTTCTAATAGACATACATTTGGATATAATTTGGATAGGGATATATGTGGAAATATATTTCCAACAGGAATATTTGAGTAAGGATTGCTATATTTGTACTACCCTATCAATTACCTCACATATTTATCTTTGTTAATATGATAATGATTGAAGTCCAAACCCTCAGCACATTTTATTTTTACCTTTCTCTATTATCGCACAGGCAGTTGCACTGTTGTATATTGTGCCCTCAATCCTTATTGACATTCTAACTCAACGTTTTCATTATTTGTATTATTTTACATCTGCTGTCCCTTTCCCTTATAGCTACCAATCACTCTTCTACTCTATTGTTCGAGTGCATTTGCATTTGAAAAGTGTTTCCAGATCTAAGTGTTACCATTCAATGTGTGACTATTTGGACACTCTTATTTGGCATAGTGTCTACAAGGCTTATCTGCATTGTCATAATTGCCTGATTCTATTTTTTAAGGTTGAAAATGTAATATAAATATCACACATTCGTACATATCCAGATGTGTCTATTATTTTACATACAGGTGCTACCTCTTGACATTTCTATTTAACATTGTGCTTTCAACAGGGAGTTAGCAAAAAATATTAATAATAAATGAGATTATAAACTGGAAAGGAAGAAGAAGAATAAAATGCTACTTTCAGATTGTGTCATTTTATGTAGAGAAAATTTTAGGTTCTTTCTGTTCCACCCTGGTGAAGTCCTTATTCTTGCTGGAATACCTATATTTTTCTTCTCTTCTCAGCTTTATATAGCTAAATTTTTTCAATAGAACTATTAGACAAAAGCAATATAGAGAATTCTAAGGAAAACCACACATGGATTTTGCATATGCATACACAGATATGACAGCAAATGTCTGATTCATCAAGACTGTAGGACATCACATGGATATACACAAATAAAAAATATATATTTTTAAATTAGCAATATCGGACACAGAGCGATGGTGCAGAAGTAGGCCATTTGCCTTGCATATGGCTGACCTAGGACAGACCCCAGGTCTTTCCCCTGGTATTCCATATGGTTCCCCAAATTAGAAGTGATTTCTGAGCTCATAGCCAGGTGTAACCCCCAAGCATCATCCGTGTGGCCAAAATTTCATAATAAAATAAATAAAAATAGCAAAATATTTCAGGAAAATTAATTGAATCCATAAATTCATTTACAGTGGCATCCACAAATGAAACTCATTTGATGAGTCACTGATGTTGGAGAGTGTCTTATATAAGCCCAATGGGGAATAGAATAAACTAATTATTAAGAAACTCAGAAACATAATATTATGGTGAAATAATTTTATGTTTCCTTTATTATGAAAACCCCCTCTTCCTTTGAATATATTTTCTGCTTGGTAGGTTTTCAATATACGTTTTCAGGAGCAGTCAGATTGCTAGGACTGTTTCATTTAGAAACTTTTATCCCCCCAAATATCAGAAAAGTGAACTAAGATAAATAAACATATTCCTTGTTGTTAGTTTCAGCTCACAGCCACTAGGCTCAGGGTTTACTTTTGGCTCTGTGCTCACAGGTTACATATTGGCTGGGTCTAAACAGAGGGTTATTATCCTATTTTTTTTGTTTGTTTTTTTGGGGGGTTTTTGGTTTTTGGGCCACACCCGGTGATATTTAGGGGTTACTCCTGGCTATGCACTCAGAAATCGCGCTGGAGAATCAAACCCCGGTCTGTCCAAGGTGAGCGCATGCAAGGCAAACACCCTACGGCTTGCTCAGTAGCTCTGGCCCCAGTCCTGTATTTTCTTAAAAACATGTTGCTAGGATGGCCAGAGTGATAGCACAGAGGTTAGGATGCTTGCCTTGTGTGCAATCAACCCAAATTAAATCCCCAGAGTCCCACATGGTCCCCCCAGCCCACAAGGACTTACTTCTGAGTGCAGAGCCAGGGTTACCTCCTGAGCACTGCCAAGTGTGGCACACACACACACACACACACACACACACACACACACACACACAATATTGCCAGTTAGTTAGAAGTTAGAGAGAAGAGGTTTCAAGTTTAGCAAAGCTTTACTACAAAACAAACTTTTAAAAATATTTTAATTTTTATTTATTTTAAATTCTATTTATTTTAATAATTTAGTTCTTATTTTATTAATATCTTTATTTAAACACCTTGATTACAAATATGATTGTAGTTGGGTTTCAGTCACGTAAAGAACGTCCTCCTTCACCAGTGCAACATTCCCATCACCAAAGCCCCAAATCTCCCACCTCCTTACCGTCTCCCCACCCCGCCTGTATCCTAGACAGGCTTTATACTTCCCTCATTTATTCACATTGTTAGGATAGTTCTCCAATTTTAGTATATGTACTGTTGAAGCCAGCATGTTAGGATAGTTGTCAATGTAGTTATTTCTCTAACTGCACTCATCACTCTGTGGTGTGAGCTTCATGTCGTGAGCTGGATCTACCAGCCCTCCTTCCTCTCTTTTGTCTCTGAGAATTATTGCAAAAATGTCTTTTATTTTTTGGGGGGTTCACAACTGGCAGTGCTCAGGGGTTACTCCTGGCTCTCCACTCAAAAAATCACTCCTGGCAGGCGTGGGGGACCATATGGGATTTTGGAATTCGAACCACTGACCATCTGAATGCAAGGGAAACACCCTATCTCCATGCTATCTCACCGGCCCTAATTCTTAATTTTTATTAATGTGAAACACACAAACACAAAGTTATTTGTGATTGAGTTTCAGCCATACAGTGTCCAATACCTGTAACCAGTGCACATTTCTAACCACCAATGTCTTCAGTTTTTCTCCCCTTCCTGCCTTTATGGCAGACACACACAAAAAGAGAAACTTTGAATGGGCTCCCACTTTACACAAACACTAGGGTGACTCCACTGCCCAAGATGGATACTGTAAAGCAGATAGATATCCCTGAAACTTAAGGTGGGCTGCCAATAATTTTAAATATTATAAGGGAAAGCATCATAAAAATTAGCCACAAAAGGAAAATACAGCTATGTAATTTGAAATTATCCTCTTTTCCTGTATTTAAGAAGAAATGTTGTTTAGTCTTGGACTTTAAAATTTGGCTTAAACTATTTTACCAAAAAATTTGCATATAATAAGCCCACTGTAAGATGCTCATATTAATTGCTTACTAGCTTTATGCCTTGCATATTGCAACTGTACATTCGACCATGACCTCTCAGTCTATTGACACTTGATGCCTGATAGTATTTTTTTGTAGTGAGGTTGTTCTATGCACTTTTTGATAGTGTTCTAAACATTGCAAGATGTTTAACAGTGGTATTCGCTCCTAATTGTTTAACCCTTGAGATACTTGTAACATTCTATCCATGTTATAAAAACCTAGATAGCCTGAGACTGAAACATTATAACTTGACACCACCTTAAAGTTCATTGTGACTAGAATCTTCTTTTAAATCCCCCAGAAAGAATATGACTATTAAGTAGAAATTAAGAGCTAGATCCAAAATTAGAATCCTGGTTGCTCTCCCTGCTTGCATCCATCACACTACCATCAAATTCTCTTCTTGAATTATTCATATATATATGGTCTTGTAATAATTTTACACAAGGGCACAGCTCTTAAGGAAGGATAATTGCACAATGAATTCAGAATGGTAACACCTCTGTTTTTCCATGTTTAGGTAAGAGTTCAACTCACTTGAACCATGCATAATTCTGTCTGCATCCTTTATGTCATTCTCATTTCATTTGAAATAGAGCATGGAAAATTATGAATACTGGGCTCTACTGCCTGTCATGAATTCAAGCTCTGTTTCTTATGAGTATGTGATTTAGGTGAAGAGATCTCATCTTTTGATTTTCTAAATATTCCTGTCTGTATATATGGGCCCTGTGACACACTCACATCGTGTTTGTGTAAGTATGAGATGGAACATATGTAAAGCTTTTAAAACAGTAAAATCAGCTCTACAAATGTCAAATGATTTTAGGGCAATCACCTTAACCATTTAAGTTCTTAGAAATTATATCATCTTGGCTTCACTGTAAGAAATAGCCAAACAATTTTATCTTCAGTTTCTCACCAGAATCTGCGTTTCTAGAGTAGAGACACATTGGGTTCCAATAAGGTTATCCTACAAGTATGTTCCATGACTTTACTCCCCCAGCTGTACCCAGGATATCTCTAGGGTAATTTTGATACCCTGTTCTCTTCGAATATGTTGCTGTAGAACTTGTTAGGTGGGCTGTAGGGTCATCCATTGATTGACTCAATCATTTACCCTTCGAATAATTCTCACTCCCTCTTTTCAAGACTTTTTGTTTTGTTTTGTTTTGCAGAATGTTGCTTGATATTATTGCCTTTTCTATAAAAAGTATTCTCAGGAGTTGTAAAAGGTAGTTCTGTCATATCCATCCAATGAAATTGCTCCCCACATCAGCACAGTCATTAGTTCCGTTTTTGACTATAAAGCAGATGCTTAATCTCTGTGTTTGTCTCCCTCATATGAGAAAATGCAGCAGTAATGGCAGCTGCCTCCTGTTGTTGTTGTAATAGATGTGAACATATGTGCAACCCACACAGCATTTCTCTTGCCTTTAAGGCAAATGTGTGAGAAGTAGTAAACTGGTTCCTCAATATCAGTTGTGCAATAAGACTAAGGAAAAAAAAAAAAGTTTCCCGCCAAGCATCGCGTGTGAAACTGAGGTGGAGGAATGCCCGGAGTGGTTTACCTAGCCCTATATCCATCCCCCATGGGCCAAGGCTCCTTGACATGTACAAACATGTGTTTGGACTGAAAAATTGAAATCTGGGGGAAAGATAAATATTTCTATATATCTATATAAAGAGAAATATTTTTTATCTCTGCACCAACTTTGATTCTTTCTTTGAAACCTTTCCCATGATGCTAAGCCCATTGAGAACTTTCTTCACCAGCAACACCATTGGCACATATTTTGAAAGAATAAAATGCATAGTCTTTTAAAATGAGTCACTTGACTATGTTTTGCCTGCCCAGTCAGATATTGAGCTTGTTGTCAGGAATCACAACTCTTTCCTTTTGACTGCTACTACTTATAAACTATAAGTGGCAAAGCATCCTTGATATACAGTAGTGGGAGTCAATTATATGACTTATTTGAGTTTCTCAGGAACAGTGTTTGGGAACCAAGCTAGTTGTCAGGAATCACAGTTCCCTCCTTTTTGACTGCTACTACGTATAAAATATAAGTGGTCGAGTATCCTTGATATAGTGAGATTAAATTAGTATGAATTAATTGAGTTTCTTAGGAATAGTAATTAGGGACGAGGTCTCTCTAAGGAGTGGGCTGATCCAAATAAAGCCGAATAATATACTAATATACCCAGCACATTTACTCTCTGAGTACCTCTGGTAGTGGTCCTTGTAGCTTGTGGTCCTTGCTCAGCACTGCTGGCCCAATCAGCAATGCATCCCCTTACTGTGCCTGATAACTGAACTTGTCTTCTGGGCCAAGGATTTCTAGGCATGACCTCAAGGCTTTGAGCACTGTTTTTGGAGTTCTTCAAAACACAATCTGGGAAAAAAATTAACTGAGTTACTCAGAAAGTTTCAGAGATGCTGACCTCGTCTTTCCACGATGCTCTCGTTCTAGAGCAGAGAGTTGTATTTATTTATGATACTCCAAAATAGCCTGCGGGAACATTTGAGAAGCTTACATACTGGTTTATTAATAAAATTCATTTTTCAACTGACATATTTGCAGCTTCCATTTAAAAAATGCTTGCTGTAAAAATTCCTCTTCAAAAGAAGGCACACATTGCCAAAAGAGATGATCACATTAAATGCTCGAACCACCACTTATGGAATTGAACTCAGTTCTCTATAATTACTCTTTGAACTCCACTCAAGAACTGTAACCACACACTGCTGGGGTCTTTCGGGCCCAGCCTTGCCTCTCTCATTTTTTAATTTATTAACAATATTTGTGACCTATAATTTTTATCATCTTCATATTTTCTTTACAACGTAATTATTTTCAGACTTTATTTATCAATATATTTGTAAATATCTAGTTTTGCTGTGTGAGTGGTAACTCAGGTCAGCTTTGGATTTCAAGGTTACTTCTTTAAGCAGACAAGTCGTCATTGCATGTCTGCCCATTGATTTGTGTGTGTCTGGGTGCAGGCATGGGAGAGAGAAAGCAATGCAGTCAGAAAAATAGAAATGTCAATGGAGAAGGAAATGAAAGCTATGCCCAGTGGCTTCTCACTCCTTTCCTGTGTTCTCTATCTTAGCTGTGAGTCTTATCTCCATGTATTTGTGCTACATATCCCTTCCCCGCACACACACACACACACACACACACACACACACACACACACACACACACACACGATAGGCCCTGAAACCAGTTTTACCTGCTCAGACACATCTTAAAATCTCTAGTTTGCCTGTGACTGCCCTGATATTGATTCTGACTTTTTTCACTAAAAGGAAGAGTTTTCTAAAGAAAGTCCAGTTTTCAGAAACTCCCATCACCTACCCCATTTTCTAGCCTATGATTAACTGGCATGACAATGTGGGCTTCTGGACCAATCATTCGCTTTCACCCAATTGGTTCATTTTTATTTGGCTGATTGCCTCTGGTAACCTCTTATGATGCTATCTGCTGCACTACAGTACTCTTATTGCAGCTCACCCACCCACCTCCGCTTTTGTTTCTCAGGCTGGCTGGATCTTCTTTGACTTTACTGATGATATCTAGCTTATGGTCCATTCGCTGCAATCAGCTATCCAGCCAAAAGAATGGACAAGGGAGTTTGAAAGTGAAAGCACTGAGCTTATGGAGAAACTCTGAAGCTTATAGAGCTCATGTCACACATGTATACGGCCCACACTCTATCCCTCTCTGAGTCCAGTGGGATCAATCAACATCATGTCACCAGGCCTAACCATCAAGCTTAACCAATAAAAGTGATTCCCCCAGGATGCTTGAGTTCTGTTTGGAACATCCCTTAAATAAAACAAAATATTGCACTAATGTTGAAATGGAAACATGTGATGCCCTATTTAGAGACTTTCATTTGGAAGTAGAAAGCATATTCTGGCAAAAATAAAAAACATGGAAAATTGAATATAAGGGATTAAGTTGGTATATGAGTACTGTACATGATATATATATATATATATATATATATATATATGGATGGATAAAAAGAAACAAAAGAAAAAAGAAATGAAAAGAAAAAAGAATAAATTTCTCAGGGAGGATAGGGAAGCAATTAACTCAGTTAAAATGTATGGTAATCTTTGCCTCTGGGTACCTGAGGGCCTTAAACCTGTCTTATAGTATGTCTGTATTTAGGATAAGGGGACTAAGACTTTCCTAAATAGAGGATGTTGCTAAAGCTGTTTTATATTTTTGTTAATGAGTTTATCTATATAATAATCCATATAAAATAATTGATGGAATTCATATCCATTGGAATTTGTCAGATATATTTGAAGTCTCATGTGTCTTAGTATAACAGTTCCTTGTGTTTCAATATCAATGTCTGAAATTCATTTCATTTAGGATGTGGTGGGTTGATAGCTTATTTATTATATAGAATGTATGCACACCTTCTGAACCAGCAGTGAAATGCCACACATGATGGCCATTATATTCTGATAGTTTACCACATGCTTCGAAACCATGATGTCATCACATCTTCAGAATATTTTCAGAGATTAAGATGCACAGCTTGGAAGAACTTCTCTAAAGCTACATATTAGCAAATAGCTGGATCAGGATTTGAACTTTATTCAGTGGAACTTGTTTGTGTCCACAGGAGGACAGTCCTTGCCTTGTGTGCCAGCAGGAAATGAATTCTTCAATAGAAAGTGAATCCCAGTTGCATTTTTTCCCTCTTGATTTTGCCCATGTAATAGTTTTCCTGCCTCATTGATAATCTCCTCTATGACTGTCAACAGTCCTGTCATGAATAGCATGCTGTGCAAAGTTGTTTTGGGGGGTGCATAATGGCAGACAGAGGTCTGTGCACTGGTTTTCTTCTTCCTGCAGCTGACCTTCTGTGGAGATGCTACCAACACATTCTCTCCAATAAGTTCATCACAATGGCAGAATATGTTGATTAGGAATGAGGAAGACAAGCTCCCTTTGCTCTAGATTATACAAGGGATGGTCAAACTCAAGTTAGAGTGCAAATGGACCACATGAGTTGCTTTGAAGAAGTGTTTTAAAGGCAGATTGGACAAACAGGACTGAGGCTGAGGTAGCATTTCACCATAGTTGGAGATGTGGCTACATGCTTGTCAGAGAAATTGATCATCTCTGCTTGTTTATGTCCGATCTGATCTGTAGCTGTTTCTCACCATTGTTGCTGGCTTTGCTTTTCTTTACTCCCTTTGTCCATTTGGTTTTGGCAGTAGTGTCTGGGGTGATGGAGTTTACTCCTGAGTTGGTACTAGGGGTGGGGGATCACTCCTGGCTGTACTTCAAGACACCAACCCTAGGCTTCTTTATATAATTCACATTTGTACTCCAGCCTTTTGAGCCATCTCCTGGAAGAATACAGCAGGTCATATAAAAATATGGGCAAAATTCTTAGTTTTGATTTAGAAAAGCATGATTCTGCTATCTAATTCTTAAAACATTTTTATTAAATTTTATCTTGTCATATACTCTCCTGGAAGTTGTCCTGTTCATGGTTATAAATTATTGTTTTCAGATTGAGCATTTTTCTGTAATATGGATGTTACAGACTTTAATGACTTATTTGTAGATTTGCCTCCAAGGTGTTTATTTTATAATAATTACTAATATATCCCCTTTCACATATCTGAATTGACATTTGTAAATAAAATTTATGTATGATAGATAATTTGGGTCATATGCATAATTAAAAATTAATAACAAATTGTAGTATCTAAGAGAATAAGAGCGTTTTTAATAAAATGATTTCTATCACAGTGTGCCAATGTTTAGGCATATGAATAAGTAAAAATATGGGAGTTAGCCAGTTGCTGGTATGTAAATGTAGAGTCTGCCTGAATATGAAATCATGTTTATACACTAATAAAGGTATGTAATATTGATTGCTCTTACTAAGAGAGATGTTGCAATTGGTAACTGGTTTTATTTCCAAAATGGCCAACAGCTTTTGGTTAATTTCCAAACCAAAGAAGCTTTATACTTTACAGTTTTCCTTAGTGATTGCATTCTGGAAAAATAATAATTAATTTTAGACATGTGAAAACAATACTTGGTGTCTGATTAAAAATACACTCAAGTTTTTAGGGTAAAATAAACTTTAATGAATTTTTCATATTAATGGGATACTTAAAAGCTGCAGGGAGGGGACTGAACAATAACACAGCAGTAGGGCATTTGTCTTGCATGCAACTGACCTGGGATGACCCAGTTCAATCCCAGCATCCCATATGGTCCCCCAAGCAAACAAACAAACAAACAAAAACTAAAATATTTTTTAAAGTTGCATGGGACATGCTGTTTTTGTGATTTTAAGATATACTTATTTGTCTCTTCTTACTGATTTTCAGCATAATGCTTCCACCTCATTCCTTGTGAATGCCATAGAAACTTAGGTTATCTCAAATATAAAAAGTCTTGCATTGGAGGTAGTAATATACATTTTAAATATTATTGCTGTATAAATGAGAGACCATATTATGCTGAGTGAAATAAGTCAGAGAGAGAGAGAGAAAAACACAAAATGGTCTCACTCATCTATGGGTTTTAAGAAAAATGAAAGACATTCTTGCAATAATAATTTTCAGACACAAAAGAGAAAAGAACTGGAAGTTCCAGCTCACCTCAGGAAGCTCACCATAAAGAGTGATGAGTTTAGTTAGAGAAATAATTACATTTTGAACTGTCCTAATAATGAGAATGTATGAGGAAAATGGAAAGCCTGTCTAGAGTACAGGCGAGGGTCGGGTGGGGAGAAGGGAGATTTGGGACATTGGTGATGGGAAATGTTGCACTGGTGATGGGTGGTGTTCTTTACATGACTGAAACCCAAACACAATCATATATGTAATCAAGGTGTTTAAATAAAATATATTTAAAAAAATGAGGGACCAGAGAAATTTTAATGTGCTACTTTCACTTTCATTTAAGGTACAGATTCTTTCATTTAAAGTACCTTTCATTAAGGTATGAATAACTTAAGGAACTCAAACCTACTACCAAGGATAGGGTCCTTTAGAACCTTTTCAGCAGCATATTGTCTTTATTTTATTGTTAGTATTTGCTTCCAAGTGCTTTTTTTATTTCGGAAGATAAACCTCTGTAGCTAACTCAAATGAACTGATTTGACATATTTCTGCAGTGACAGTTACTCTGACTGTTCACAAAGGTACTTAAAAAGACCAGTAAGAAAGTAGTGTGCAATTTTCATTATTATCACTTTTATTTATTAATTTTTATTGCTGCTTAATGTCTAATTCCATTTGGCATAGTATTTTTGTTATAACTATTAATACTCTAGCATGTTTAGAATATACATAGATTCTAGAACAAAATGATTCAATATATTCACTTTTCCCTACCACTTTAGGGCAGAAAACTAAATAGGGGAAATTAAAAGCCTTTAATGTGATCCTGCTGTATTTGAAAAATTGGGGCATGTGAGGATAATCCAAAAGGGTATTAGCCTCTGGACATCTGAGGGGTACTTTCTGTTTGTTTTTAAAAAAGGAGATTTCCAATGAGCACTTTCATTGGAGCACTGCATGTTTTCTCTCTGCAAAGGAGGCAAGAAGTCACATTACTCTGAGAACCCCTGCACATGTACTTCAGGACCAAAAAAATAAGTTTACTTAGTACTTAGTGAATCCTTTGATAGACCACCCCAGAGGCACCCTAAGAATGGGATCAAACTGGAATCCATGATCTCCGAAGCAGACTCAAGTGGCAGAACATTTCTGTTGCTTGTCTGGCTCTGCATCAACCCATGGCTTGAACATCTCCACTGTATCTTTACAGAAAATAAAATAGCCCTAGGTGCCCTGAGCAAAATCTTATTGGCTCTGTTCCCTGAACACCACCAGATGTACTTTTTCTAAGAAGCAAAAACAGCAGCTGCCTTCAATTCTGATTTTTGCACTATCATTCTCTTGATCGTGAAGAGAAATTGGGGAAATACACATCAATGGTATCAAATATAGACCCTGCAACCATTTGTGGGGAGCTAGCTGAGAAATGAAATGAGCATCAAGTATTAACTATGCCAGTAAAAGCTCTTCTGGTAAAGTGTTTGTTTAGAGCTTTGTTTAGATACCTGAAGATTTTTTCCTTGTAGAACCAGTGAGAACTTCCTAGAAGAATGATGAACTGAGTAGGAAAGGAGCTGAACCTTGCCTCTTGCTCAGGCCTATGTTATCCTTTGCAAACCTTGCAGGATACCCACACTGCATTATGAAGGAGGAGATTGGGGGAGATTTTCTTATTCTGGACATAAGAATGGAACCATCCCAACTGATCACTCTTCATGTCCCCATTTTGCTTTTATTTTATGTTAATTATGGTTTCCTGAAGAAGGTGCTTTCTATATGTAGAATGTTGTAAACGTAGACATATTTGTCTGGCTGTCAATTTCTGACTCTTGAAAACCAAAGAACTAAAATGACAGGTAAGTGTCCGAGATATATAGATGCATAAGAAACCGTCAGATAATGGGTTAAATCTAAGATATACTATGTACTAAAATAACTTAACAAGAAAAAAACATCTAACCTTATAAAAAAAAATGGGGAGAAGGAATGAACAGTCACTTCTTCAAAGAAAAAATACAGATGACCAAAAGGCACATGAAAAAAATGCTTCACATCACTAGACATCAGGGATATGCAAATCAAAAAGACAAAAAGGTAATAACTAACAGCACAGAGGCTGGCACACATCACAAAGAACAAGAACAATCAGTGCTGGTGGGATTATGGGGGAAGGAACTCCTTCACTGTTGTAGGAATGCAATCTAGTCCAGCCTTTATGGAAAACAATATGGGAGATTTCTCAAAAAACTGGAAATTGAGCTCCCAGATGATCCAGCTCTACCACTCCTAGGAATATACTTTAGGAACACAAAAACACAACACAAAACTGTCCTCTGCATGCCCATGTTCATTGCAGCTCTATTTGCAATAGCCAGAATCTGGAAATAACCCAGATGCCCAACAACAGAGGAGCGGCTAAAGAAACTGTGAATGGTATACTATGCAGTTGTAAGGAAAAATGAAGTCATAAAATTTTTTAATACATGGATAGACACGGAAACTATTATGCTGAGGAAAATGAGTCAAAGGGAGAGAAATGGACATAGAACAGTCCAACACAACTGTGAGATTTAAGAAAATTAAAGAACAGCATGACAATAATACCTAGATACAATCAAGATGAGGTTTAAAAGGACCATCCCATGATACAAAGCTTACCACAAAGAGTGGTGAGTCCAGTTAGAAAAATAACTGCACCGATAACTATTATGATAATGGTAATGAGTGAGAGAAATAGATTGCCTGTCTCAAAAATAGGCAGAGGTGGGAAAGGAGAGATATAGGGGCATTGGTGGTGAGAAGGTTGCACTAGTGAAGGGAGGTAAACATTTTCATTACAGAAACCCAACTATAAACTTGTTTGTAAACATGGTGCTTAAATAAACATTAATTAAAAATAAAAAAAGTTGAAAAAAGAAACCAAAAACCCATTTATTCTCTCTCTTATTTTTTTGTTTTTTGTTTTTTTTGGGGGGGGCCACACCCATTTGATGCTCATGGGTTACTCCTGGCTAAGCACTCAGAAGTCGCTCCTGGCTTGGGGGACCATATGGGATGCCAGGGGATCGAACCACGGTCCTTCCTTGGCTAGCGCTTGCAAGGCAGACACCTAACCTCTAGCGCCACCATGCCGGCCCCAATCCATTTATTCTCTTATCTATTCCCATTTAAATTTGTATTTCAGTAGTAATTTTCACTGTTGTCTGTTGTATATCATTGTGATATTTTGAAAGTATATAATAACTTTATTCCCAGAAAAAAATTTTTTTTGTTTTTTTAGACCATACCTGACTATGCTCATGTGTTGCTCCTGGCTCTGAGGTCGGAAATTGCTCTTGGCAGGCTTGGGGGCAATAGAGGTTGCTGAAACAAACCTAGGTTGGCCATGGGAAAGGAAAATGCCCTACTGCTATACTACTCCCACATCCATTCATATAAGTTTAGCAAATTAGTCAAGATGGAAATGTTAGTTGACTTGGGGTCCTGATCCCCTTTGAGCTCCCAGCCCAGCCCTTAATACAAATATCTATATTAGCAACTGCTGGACTGATTATTATCTATATTCTTAATTGTATATAACAGATTTAGTCTTTTTTTTTTCTTTTTTCCTGGGGATTAATCTTTATAAAAGACATTTTGGTATTCAACAGTAGAACTAATTTTGGTGGATACTCTTGACTGAATTCATGGAAACATCTACTCAGCAAACTCCCTGTGTTCTGGGAACCTTTGGGAGGAAATGTGCCATTTTCATCTACCCTAATTATAAAGCATCCACCAGTTTTTTGAGCAATAAATAGTACTCTGAAATTTTTACAATTCTTTGGCTTTTTAACTCGGAAGATTCCCCAAAAGTAACTAGACCCAATTAGCCCCTGCCAAAGGAGAACTGGAAATCTCTGCTTGAAGGCTGTAGGAAAGATCTACATTATTCACCAGGGTTAGATTAGCAGCCTGTATCCTAGATGCATAACATTGCCCCATCCTAAGAAGCTTCTGGGAGAGTTTTCAGCTCCAGATCAGGGAGATAAATTCTAACAAATCCATAGCAGGCATTATTTGAAAAATATTAATCAATGTTTTATTATTGGTAACTGTTGAGTATTTGGAGGCCTTTATAATATTTCCCTTCAATATCAGTTTCCCTGCCTGCTTTCCCACCTACAACCTTCCAAGTGGAGGGTGCTATTCAGATCCTAATAAGCAGGTGTCGAACTAGGAGGTGAGGATCTTTTGGGACAGGTAGCTGGCGGGCTCTGGGCTTTTGGAGCTGCTAGCAGGCTGACAAAGGAATCTGCGTCTGACCTTCTCGTCTTTTTACTCTCCTGTCAGTGTGGATTATTTGCTGAGGATAAATATTACCAGGATTAATTCCCCATTCTAGGGGATAGGGGAATGGGCTTCTCCTTCCCACTCTGGGAGCTATTTGAGGATCCATCATCAGCCAGTCAAGGAGACATATAACTCTACAGGTAGCTTTCTTTTTTATTATTCTATTTTTATATCATGTTTAATACTGTTAAATATAAAAATTAGCTCTTTATTTATTTTAATCAAGATAAAAAACAAACTTTAATATATTCTAATGTGATTATTTTATTTTGACAACTTGAAGTATTTTATTATATACCATTTCACTCTCACATTTCTTTTTTTTTTTCGGCCACACCCATTTGATGCTCAGGGGTCACTCCTGGCTAAGCGCTCAGAAATTGCCCCTGGCTTGGGGGGACCATATGGGACGCCGGGGGATCGAACCACGGTCCTTCCTTGGCTAGCGCTTGCAAGGCAGACACCTTACCTCTAGCGCCACCTCGCCGGCCCCATCACTCTCACATTTCTAAAAGGAATTCAAGTATCATCAATTATTACAAATATTACATAATATTACAAATAAATATTTGAAAAAGTACGCAAATATTTTTAAATATTTTATTTATTTTGAGAAAATGTTTGGCAAATTTACATGACCAGGGGAAATGTCATTAATTCAGCCACAGTAGAGAATAGTCATATGATTGTTTTAAAAATTGTTACTATTAAAATGTTCAGTGGTAGGGGCCAGAAAGATAGCACAGTGGTAGGGTATTTGTCTTGCCAACCCAGGACCCACCCAGATTCTATTCCCAGCATCTCATATGGTTTCCCAAGCCCGCTAGGAGCAATTTCTGAGCTCAAAGCCAGGAGTAACCCCTGAGTGTGGCCAGGTATGGCCCAAATAAAAACAAAACATAAAAAAATGTTCAGTAGTGAAAGATAAAAGAAAATTTGTTTGTTACATTTAATGTAAAACTAAAGACTCAAGTTTTTTTTCCATTGATCAAAATTGTTCTGCAACATTTGTATTATATAATCATGTTTTTGAAATTTTGTTTTAAAAATCTTAATGTATTTTTAAATAAAATGGAAAATGTTCTGGTATTACTTAGAAAAGACATTTTTTATATAGTTGAATGCATTTTAAATGACAAATAATTATGTTCAGAACCCTTTACTTGCATTAATAAATAACTCTAGGGCTCGGAGAGATAGCACAGCGGCGTTTGCCTTGGCGTTTGCCTTGCAAGCAGCCGATCCAGGACCAAAGGTGGTTGGTTCAAATCCCGGTGTCCCATATGGTCCCCTGTGCCTGCCAGGAGCTATTTCTGAGCAGACAGCCAGGAGTAACCCTTGAGCAATACCGGGCATGGCCCAAAAACCAATAAATAAATAATAAATAAATAAATAAATAAATAAATAAATAAATAAATAAATAACTCTAGCTTCACAAATGATGCAAATAACAAAATTCCCCTTCACTGAGGTAATACCTGAGTTAGATAACCACTAATTACTAGAATTGAAGAAGGGAATCTTTCATAGTTTTTTTTTTTTTTTTTTTTTTGGTTTTTGAGCCATACCCGGCGGTGCTCAGGGGTTACTCCTGGCTGTCTGCTCAGAAATAGCTCCTGGCAGGCACGGGGGACCATATGGGACACCGGGATTCGAACCAACCACCTTTGGTCCTGGATCGGCTGCTTGCAAGGCAAACACCACTGTGCTATCTCTCCGGGCCCTCTTTCATAGTTTTTATATTGATTAATTGTTTGGATATGATTTTTCTGAAGTATTATATTATGAATTTTTGTTACTTTCTATAGGTAATTTTAAGAGACTGAAATTTTGTTAGTAGATTTACCACAATGTAATCAAAACACTGTAAAATAAAATTATTCTGTTGAGTGTCTGTGTCTCTGGATGAACCTATTTTTTCTACATGAATTTTCTTGATTCTTCATTATTATTTATGGGAAAGACACATGTATGGTGCTGAAATGCATAATTATCAAAAACAGCTTATCACATTATTTATTTAATTTTTTAAAAATAGACCCAGCCTGTGTCTTCTACAAAAGAATCCTGCACTCTACCCTTTTGACTTGCTCATTGCTTAGGCTTACAAATGCATTTTTATCCTGATTAAATAATTGTGCAAATTCAGTGGTTTCCAAATTGTTTAAAAGTAAAACTTCCAATATAATGATACATTGACAGAATATAAAATGTCCCTGCTTTCATACTGCTAAATTTCTCTATTCTCAGATTGTGAGTAATAGTCCTAAATAGTTTAGGATTGTTTCCAGAGTGAGTTCTGGGCAATTGTGTTACTTTCTGTAGAAAGTATTTCACAGAGATATGTTGTTTTATTGCAGGAAATCTCAACATCTACCATTTTATTGCATTGTAAAAGAATAAACACTTTAAACTTTGATCAAGACCCCTTGGCAAATACATTCTTAGTTCAAACAAAATGTATGTAATAATAAAACATATATATGTATATTATATGTCAGGTTTCTAAATATATTTTTGAAAACTTACTGAAAATTATCTCTCATGATTGTTGATATAGTTTGGATAGACTTTTCTAGGTAACATCATTTTCTCCTTAGTCTCCCTGATTTTTTAATCTTTTAAATAATAGAACTGTCACTTGAGCTCTGAGTGAGTTCTATGCAGTTTGCTTCTTTTGACATTACCCCAAAGAAGATGGAAATAGTAAAATAAAAATTTATCACAACAGAAAGCCAGAAAATTTATTAGTGTATTGCTTGTGACTGCTTTTACAGAGTTGAGTCATCAGATCAAAGACCGTATGTGGACAACAAGCCCTAAAATAACCTGGTCCTTTCTCCAAAACTATGCCAACTCTTTTCACTGTTCCTGTAAAATGCTCTGTGTAAATTTTAGCATGTGCTTTATGTGACACTCTGTGTTTAGGATGCTGTATGGTTCACAGAAAACTTGGAGGTAATTTCCCCCAATACAACCTGTCCATTAGTCCTGTTATTGTAAGTGGCATTCATTTGTTAATTTATACACATCACAATGCACTCATTTTCATTACGGATTTCACAGGCGGCACAGCTAGATGTGCCTGCCGGTCCTTCAAGCACAGGGTTACTTAATTATTGCTGCGAGAAGCCTTAATCAAGTCCTTCTTATAAAAAACAAACAAATGATTAGCCTTCGCATGGCAGGCATAAACAGGAATTTGACTCATGAATTTCCTAATTATACTGCACCATTTTGGAAATCAGTTGGCATTCAAGTGCGTGCTGTTACTGTGTATACAATTTCCTTTTGCGAGATAGAAGTGTAGGTTAAAATATCTTGTTAAATATTTGAAGATGAATGCTAGGTTTCATTGAGCATTTCCTCCCAATGGTGCTTAGAAAATGGTAAAATGGAAATAGAGAAATGATCAACTATTGACTGGGTATCAAATTCTAGCAGTATGTTTATGTATGGTTTATGTTTCCAGCCATCCTATGAGGTAGATTATTATTTCCATTTTAAATATGAGAATATTGAGGATAGAATATAATCTGATTTTCCAGCATCCTCCAAGATTATAGTATGTGGTGAACAAAAGGGAATTCTGATTTTCTGAAGGTTTCTTGCACTATATTATCATTTCCTTCAAGTGTTCTATTACCAGCATGCTCTAGCTGAATGAACTCTTCTTAGTTTATTTTTCCAAGATGGTTTTTTGGTTGTGTATAATTATTGGCCAGTTAAATACACATTCCCTGGTGTTTACAACAGATGATCTCTGCCGCCCATTTAAGCTATGTGAAAAAGTTAATTCTAACAGATTTCTAAGTCCCTTTTACATTCTCTCTAAACAAGTTCAACTAAATTCTGAAGATTTGGATTCTTGAAGCCTGATTTATTTTATTAGATGGCAACATGATTCTTAATTTTGCCTCACTGATATCTTCAGTCATTTATTAATAATCATATGCTATAGTTGATAATGATTAAATCAGCCTCTTAAGTAACTCTCCTTATGAAATTTCTGCAAAGAATTCAAAAGTATATTTTCAGAAATTCTTTCTCTTCACTATTTACTAGTGTTTCCTCCATAGCATTTGTTTCAGTTCTATTTCATAGCACATTCATTTTTGTGAGTAAAATTTACCTATGTTAGGAGTCTCCTTTGTATACCCAGATAGACACCTTGGTCCCATTTATAGGTATTTTTATAAAGAGGATTGATTTCTCATTTTAGAAATCTTTGTATGGTCTATGGGATGTTTGCCATGACTGTACCCTTGATGGAAAATTTCCATAGATTGTTTCATATGGGAAGTTCATGTTTCTTCAGAGAAGGTTCGTTGTCCATAGTTAGCAAAGGTACTGTTGGAGTTTGCTTGTCTAGTGACAGTAAATCTGATTAAGTATTGGCGTATAAATGTTAGTAACTGAAGCACACTGGTTTCCACTGGTTTAATTCAAGTGAAATTAATAACATGTGTGAGCTCTACTTCATTTAATGAGGAGGAAGTAAAAATATTTTTCTTTAAATTTGGATACATTTGAAGAGCAGAGGGTTAGTTCACTGATTTTGATTTGCTCACCTTTTTATACAAGGATAGGTAAGCCATCTTGCAGTTCCAGGTTTTTTATTCCTTTTTATTATATTTTGGGGTGCTCATGTCTTACTCTGATTCTGTACTCAGTGATCACTCTGCATGGGGCTTAAGGAAACAGATGGGATACCGGGGATCAAATCAGGATGAGTCAGCCATTTGTAAGGCAGCAACTGTCTCTGCTGCACTTGCTCTGGTCCCATTACCACTTTCTTATTTAAAAAAATTAGTTCCTAATTAAACAAATTTGCATGTACTTTGTCTGCTTGGTTAACTAAATTCTGCATTTTTATGTAAGATTATTTGCTACTATTATTAGTGTTTTAAGCAGCTACATTTAGAGTTGTAATCCAGAGATCAAGTAGCCAACTTTATCGCATGTTATAAAACTATTTCTTTGGTTTGGTTAAAAAATAATTTCTGGAGGCTGGAGAGATAGCACAGCAGTAGGGCAGCTGAGCCAAGACAGATGGTGGTTTGAGACCCGGCATCTCCTATAGCTCCCCTTGCCTGCCAGGAGTGATTTCTGAGCACAGAGCCAAGAGTAGCCCTTGAGAGCTGCCAGGTAAGACTTCCCTTAAAAAAAAAAAGGCATTTTTGTAGGGGCCAGAATGATAACACAGCGGCAGAGCAGCTGACCCCAACCTGGTTTCGATTCCTGGCACCCATATGGTCCCCTGAGCCAGGAGCAATTTCTGAGTGCAGAGACAGGAGTAACCCCTGAGCATCACCAGGGTAGCCAAAAATAAACAAAGAAAAATTTCTGTAATTTAGGTGAGATGGTTTCATTAGTGTTAAAATTTATGGTTTGACTGTATATCGTTACCACAGATTACCACCAAAGTGCTCAGTTTTGAATCTGTGCATGAGTAGAACATTCCTTTTATTCTAACAAGTGTCAGACTATAAAATATTAAATGCTACTGGTTCTTTAAATCTATTATGAAAAAATGAACTTAGAATTATAGCAGCTATAACAGCATTAAATTTATATGTAAAGTAGTTGTATTTAATACAAGCTTAACATATTAACATATTAGAGGAAAATTTCAGATGGGTGTCACATAGAAATTAAATTGCCTCTTTTAACTATGTAATGGGTAATACTGTATAATTTTTTTCTGGACCTCTGAGTTAACAAAAGTATGAAGAAGTAGTGAAGCAATATACATATATGCATTCACACACATTTGGTTGGAACGACACAATGGTATTACATTTACCAAACCCTCATTCCTGAAATCCATTTCTAGAAATGACAAAGAATTAACTCTCGCAAATGTAGTTGTTTTGAATTGCTTTACTTTATTGTTTTAGTTTAATAACACAATGAGTTAATTTTAAAAATTTGACTAATTTTAATGAAGAATCCACCCCTAATTTGTAATCATGGCAATTTTATGTCAAAATAAAAATTCCAGTATCAAAAATTAAATTTTAAATATATTTATTTTATTTATTTTTTATGTCTTTTTGCCCTCTTTTTGGTTCACAACTGGTGGCATGTAAAATCAATGCCATAGTCCCATATAAACCGTTATAGCTTTCTTTTTTCCTTTTCCTTTTTTTTTTTTTTTTTATTTGCATTGGGGGGAGAGGCATGCTCAGGGCTTACTTCTGGTTCTGCATTCTGAGATCACTCCTGGTGAGCTACTGGATCATATAGATGCAGAAGATCAATCTTGGATCAGTTGCATGGAAAGCAAATGTTGTACTGCTACACTATCACTTTGGTCCCCACTAGCTTTCTTTTAAAACAGTTAATCAGTGTAAGTTTTGTAGAAAAACCAAAATTAGAGATCATATTAATTGCCATTACTCTAATCCTATTAAATATTCACAGCTCATCTGTTATAAATATGAGCCCCTGGTATATCTCATGGAGATTAATACATTGCAAGGCTTGGTATTAGAAATTTATAGTGTAAATTTATTTTATACTAAATTCTACATACTTTATTATGATTATTTAGTTCTCTAAATATTTGTTTTGTTAATACTTTAGTGACTGTACCATTAAATATCAGATAGTATTCAGGAAACAGTATTTCACAGAAAATTATGGAGGGAACTCAGAGGATATGATTGTGAGATATTGGTTCTGTGGTCATAAATGTGCTAGTCACGAAGGTAACAGAATTATGGAGCCCTAAAACATATGCTACCATGTAATCCAACATTAACCCAATAAAAAATTAACTTAAATGATTTATATAAATAAGATATTCTTATAGGAAGTTAATTATGTACTAATTTTTTTTAATTTAACAATAATTTGTGGACCTTAGAGACAGAGTAGGGATTCATGTTTTTGATTCTCATGTGGTGGATCTGGGTTTAATCACAGCACCACAATTGGTTCTCAAAGTACCACCAGTAATGAATCCCAGGGACCGGCCGGAGCTATACCACAGTGGTAAGGTGTTTGCCTTGCATGTGGCTAACACAAGATGGACCCCGGTTATAATCCCGGCATCCCATTTGGTCCCTGATCCTGCCAGGAGTAACTTCTGAGTGCTGCTGGGTGCAACCCAAAAACCAAAAAGAAAAAAAAAAAAGAACTGAATCTCAGTGTAAGCTGAGCACTATTGGTGGACATGTTCCCCTAAAAAATGACAACAACAACAACAACAACAACAAAAACCTGAATATTTTGCTTTCTATAAATATACTAATAAACCTTTATGGGGCATGTTAGATGGTTAGATGGTTTGTTAGATGATTTATATATTTTTCACTGTTTTTGGAAAAAGTTAAATATTAAGTAAATAGGAAAATTGAAATTAAATAAGATAGCAGCCAGAACAATAGCACAAAGGTAAGAAGAAGGTATTTGCTTTGAACCTGCTGACCAAGGTTTGATTGGGTCACACCCGGTGGCATTGAGGGGTTACTCCTGGCTCTGCACTCAGAAATTGCTCCTTCCAGGCTAAAGGGACCACATGGGATGCCAGGAATTGAACGTAATTCCATCTGAGGTTGGCTGCATACAAGGTAAACACCCCACCACTGTGCTATGGCTTCGGCCCCCTTAGAAAATATTAGTAGGTACACGTAAAATGTTCTATGTCATATTTTTATTATTAGTCAAGATCGAAACCATTGTTGAATACTTCAGAAAAAGTGACTTGCATTTATTTTCATCATATTTCCTCATTGGTTGAATTTTACTTGTAATGATGTCCCCTCTTTTTTTTTTTTTTTTTTGGTTTTTGGGTTACACCTGGCAGCGCTCAGGGGCTCCTCCTGGCTCTATGCTCAGAAATCACTCCTGGCAGGCTTGGGGGACCAGAGAGGATGCAGGGATTTGAACCACCGACCTTCTGCATGCAAGGCAAATGCCTTACCTCCATGCTATCTCTCTGGCCCCATGATGCCCCTTTTTAATACTGTACTTCACACAGCTCCACAATACTTACATTCACTAAACTATGTTAAATAATCAAGGCTCACATTTTTTAGCAGATATTAACCATCTCCCTTATTGTATATGTTACAGAACTAATTTGCATCAATTATTTTCATACTTGAAATCTATTTAATGTTTTAGTTATCTTTACGTTTTGATGTGCAGGTGTGTTTTTCTCCTCTCAATACAAGTTATAATTAAAACTGCCTGATTTTTGCTGTTCTAACAAAATATCATAGTCTTGCTGACATTTGTAAAACAAATTTAAGCCCAGGAGATCATTCAGAAGAAGTGCATGTGTTCTGCATAAGATTGACCCCAAACCCCACTTAATTTCCCAGATTAAGGAACTGGGCCCCGGGCCCAGACAGATAGTACAGCAGCGTTTGCCTTGCAAGCAGCCGATCCAGGACCAAAGGTGGTTGGTCCGAATCCCGGTGTCCCATATGGTTCCCTGTGCCTGCCAGGAGCTATTTCTGAGCAGTCAGCCAGGAGTAACCTCTGAGCACCGCCGGGTGTGGCCCAAAAACCAAAAACCAAAAAAAAAAAAAAAAAAAGGAACTGAGCCCCGAACATCAAAGTAGTGTTTGAGCACTGCTGAGTGAGTAGATCAACCAAAAATATAATCACATTTATTTGTCCTAATTATTAAACCTAGAAGTTCTAGATCATGGGTACACTGTGGGCAAATCCTTCCTGCAGATGAAGGCTGCCAATTTATTATATCTTGGCATGAGAGGATTCAGACACTCTCTTGTAAGAGCACTGAGCTCTTTGAAGACTTCAATCATACTATCTCATCTAATCCTAATTATCTTGCCCACCACTAAACAGCTAATAACAAGATAGTGCGAAATAGGCTTTCAAAATTAGAAAATCTTTAAAGAAATACAAGAATTCCTTTTTTTTTTTTTTTTTTTTGTGGTTTTTGGGTCACACCCGGCAGTGCTCAGGGGTTATTCCTGGCTCCAGGCTCAGAAATTGCTCCTGGCAGGCACGGGAGGACCATATATGGGACGCCGGGATTCGAACCAATGACCTCCTGCATGAGAGGCAAACGCCTTACCTCCATGCTATCTCTCCGGCCCCAAGAATTCCTTTCTTAACTGTACGATCAGATGCTCAAAGTGGTTTCACACATCTTGTTTTTTCCGAGCACATGAAATTGAACATGCATATCAGAGAATCCCAATAGCCTTTGGTAAACATCTGTCCTCAGTAATTAGTTGACTTGCCAGCCAAGAGCTCACTGGGATATATGGACTAAGTATTGTTCATTGGGCCAAAGAACAGAACATAGGGTAAGTCTGTTGCCTTGACACAACAGGCTCTAGGTTGACTGACAGTCTCATGTATGTTTCCTGAAGGCATTCAGAAGTGGTTCCTGGCAGAGAACTGGGAGTAAACCCTGACTAGTCAAATGTGTATGCAACTGCTCCATATGGATATGGTTTATTAAGTTATTAAAACCATAAATATATTGTACATAAAATATAAAAATACTTTTTATAAGCAATCAAATAATATATAATTAGAAATAACTCTTTGTAGCAATATTGTATATTTTACATGACCTAATTACTATGTGAAAATGAAGATTGGATATCACAATCCTACCAGGAGATGTGGGGTTATATCCAATAAAATATAATCAAGTGAACAGGGATGAATTTTAAAAGCAATGCTATTTTCTTTAAATACTAAAATTAGACTCAAGGTTTACTCTAAATTTTTATTGTCCATAATATGAGTTTTTCACTTAAAGCATCTTTTCATCTCCTCCATGTTTTTGTCACATTTTATCATTTATAGCCCACAGTTAAGGCTTCCATTTTCACACTCAATTTTATGTATTTTTTCCAACTTGCCATTTTTATTTTCTATCTCCATGGTACATTTGCCATGTCATAGAACCTTTACAGAAACTTGGATTTTTAAGAACCAGAACAATAGCATAGTGGTAGGGCATTTGCCTTGCATGCTACTGCCCAGGACAATCCTGGGTTTGATCCCTGGTGTCCCATGTGGTTTCCCGAGCCAGGAGTGATTTCTGAGTGCATACCCAAAAGTAGCCCCTTAGTGTCACTGGGTGTGGCCCCAAACAAACTAAAATAACCCTTGAACTTTTATATTATATAATTGATCTTTATATATTTTATGTATTTTATTACATTTTTGTCTTTATCATACTTCAGATTTGTAGAAATATTGATTTATTTATTGCCCACTGGCTTATTTTGCTATAACCTATAACTCACATAAACGTTTATAAAATAGTTAAGGAAGATTTTGACTTATGGTAATATTAAGTCCTTTATTTGAAGAGCTTGTGGAATACAGACTTCCCACAAGTTAGTTTTGCTAATTTAAGAAATATTTGTTATTCATCAGTTAAGTTAAAAATTGTTATATATTTAGGTCCGGAGAGATAGCACAGCGGTGTTTGCCTTGCAAGCAGCTGATCTAGGACCTAAGGTGGTTGGTTCGAATCCCGGTGTCCCATATGGTCCCCCGTGCCTGCCAGGAGCTATTTCTGAGCAGACAGCCAGGAGTAAACCTTGAGCACCGCCGGGTGTGGCCCACCCCCCAAAAAAAAATTGTTATATATTTATAAAGATTTACAACTGCAAGTTTACTTCATTGAGAATTACTAGAGAAAGTGGGAGAAATAATTAAAAGTAAGAGAATGCCTTCTAGTTTCAGGTTTAGTGTTAAAATATTGTACAGTTAAAACTCACTAATGATATTTAAGTCATAATCTTTAATAATTTTTAAAAAGAACAAGAAGATATCTATATCCTGCATAAATATTTTCTACTTTTTTTTGTTTGTTTTGTTTTTTGGGCCACACCCGATTAATGCTCAGGGGTTACTCCTGGCTAAGCGCTCAGAAATTGCCCCTGGCTTGGGGGGACCATATGGGACACCAGGGGATCGAACCGCGGTCGCGATCTTTCCTTGGCTAGCACTTGCAAGGCAGACACCTTATCTCTAGCTCCACCTCGCCGGCCCCGATCCTGCATAAATATTTTTTGTAAAGATCATTAATTTTGTGGGCCAGAGTGATAGCACAGTTGAGAGAATGCATGTGGCCAACCTTAATTGAATCCCCTGCATCCTATACGTTCTCCTGAACAAGGAGTGTTCCTGAGTACAGGATAAAGCACTGCCCACTGTGGCCCCAAAACAAACAAACTAAAAGCAAAAAATATTATTTAATTATTTTATTTTATAAGTAAAAATAACAAAGAACATATACATTATATTGCCATAGAAATGGCAACTTGTTTAAAAACTCTTAACAGTGATGTTCATGGAAACTTAATATAATAATAAAAATCTTCTCAAGTCTCTTTTAGTCCATCTGGCAGGCAAAGGCCAGGTGCATTTGACTATTGAGCATGTCTGTTTGGCTTCTGTAATGAAGGAAAATGTTACTTATTTTGGGTTAGTTTTTTAAAATTATATATATACAGTTACCAGTGATTTACAAAATGGGTTTCAGGCTAACACTGTTTCAGCACCAATCCCTTCACCACTGTCCAGTCTACTGACTACGGTACTGGTACTGCTAGAAGTATTTTTAATATGAATGATCAAAATTAGATTTGTGAGATAAAAATTTCAAGGAAATGATAGCTTACTTTGATCACTATCATCCATATATGCATAAATTACAAAGGGGGGAAAATAGTAGTTGTTAACATTGATGATGTTATCTACACATTGCAAATAGTTTTTTTTTATTCTGTTCTTGTTAACTTTGAGAAAACATTTGTGTATGAAATACTTTTATAGAGAAAGGTGTTAAGATTTTATATTATCTAGGAAAGACTACTTTTTGAGGATGTATGTATCAAAGAAACCATGGCTTTCCTTTGGTCTGTTTCGTTTGGGGGGCATACCTGGTAGTGCTCAGGGATTATTTCTGGTGGTGCTCACGGATTACTTCTGGTGCTGTGCTCAGAAATCACTCTTGTTGGTGCTCAGGGAATCAGGTGTGGTCCCAGGAATAAATCCTAAGTTGGTTGCATCTAATACAAATACCCTACTCACTGTAATATCTCTCCAGCCCCTGACATCGTATGACTTATATTCATGTTTATGAAGTGATACAGTGATTAATAACTTAAAGGGATTGATCTAAAATAAATTGTCACTTGTAATTTGAGAGCAGTTTACCCAAAAAAAAGTACCAAAATAAAATTATATAGTTTGATTTAGCCATATTATTTTTTGGCCATATCCGGTGACATTCAGGGGTTACTCCTGACTCTCTTTAGGAATTACTCCTGGCAGTGTTCGGGGGATCATATGGGATGTCAGGGATTGAACCCAAGTTGGCCATATGCAAGCAAATGCCTTCCCCTCTGTGCTATGGCTCCATCCCACACAATATCATTTAAACACATAAAAAGAACTGTTTAATGAATTTACCATAATATGTTCCCTAAGCTTCCATTCATTTTTCTTTAAATTTTACTAATATTTTTAAAAATCATTGAATGACTATTGGTGAAAAAACAGATAATTGTCTAGCTGCTTTACAAGCTTGTTTTTTTATTTTTGATTACACCTCAACAATGATATATATATATATATATATATATATATATATATATATATATATAGTTACCAGTGATTTACAAAGTGGGTTTGTAAGTAAATCTTTCTTGTTAGCTCAAATGAATATATTGAAATCTTCAAGGGTAGAGATTTGGCTGAAGCTAAAGACAAACAGTATTTTGGACATTTAAAATAGAAAAAAATCATTAAAAAATAGAATTTTGTTTAATGTATTTTCCACCTGCTTAACCTATTGATTCTCATTTGAAAAGATTACAATCTATTCTTCAGTTCCCAGAGGTTTACTATGCAACTTGTGTATAAAATAAAAGTAAGTAGCAATTTTGTCAAATTTGCATTTTACAACTAAAAAAAGTGAATACAGTTTATATAGCAAATTTATGTTATATTGCCAAGTCTTCTAAAACATTTGAATTGTAATAAAAAGTTATCTTTTATTTTAGTAATAATAAAAAGAAACAACATTTTATGAGCTATGTATGACATGCTATATTTTAAGGACAGCTTTGTATTTATAGACTAATTCTCCCTCTTATTATTGGAAATTTGAATGACCACTTGTTAACTCTTGTGAACACTATCTGCACTAAACTCAGGCAAATAGTTTCCTAAATTTGTTACTTCTGACTTCATTAGTTGATTACTTTAAAAGAAATGTCATTTAAGAAATGACACTAGGGGGCCTGAAAGGTGGCACTAGAGGTAGGTGTCTACCTTGCAAGCACTAGAGTAGGACGGACCACAGTTCGATCCCCCGGCGTCCCATATGGTCCCCCCAAGCCAGGGGCGATTTCTGAGTGCATAGCCAGGAGTAACCCCTGAGCGTCAAACAGGTGTGGCCCAAAAAACAACAACAAAAAAAGAAATGACACTAGGGGCCTGAGTGGTGGCTCAAGCAGTAGGGTGCTTGCCTTGCACACACTAACCTAAGACTGATCCCCTAAGCCAGGAGCAATTTCTGAGCACATAGCCCGGAGTAACTAGTCCCTGAGCGTCATCGGGAGTAACCCAAAAAGAAAAAAACAAAAAACAAGAAATGACACTAAAACACATTTTGGTAATAGGACCTAAAACCTAACCCAGTCTTCAGAGATGTTATCTTATGTTATTAAATGTTCTCATACTATTTATTTTGTAACACTTGGATATTGGAACATTATATGACTGAAATGTTATCCAAAATTGAAATAAATTAAGAAAAGCAAAATATAATTTTAAAATAAAAACAAAACTAAAGATCTAATAACAAAATATAAAATATGTAGGGATTTGAGCAAGATACCTTAAAATATATTTTCTAGACACAGAATTTTCTGTTTTTTCTATGTATACCTTAGTGAAGTTAGAAAGCCACAGTGAGTTAAATGTTGAAATACTATATAGATTATACGAGATAAGTTTTGTTTGTTTTGAGGCCACACTTGGCAGTGCTCAAGGCTTAATCTTGGCTCTATGTTTAAGGGTTACTCTGGGGATATACAAGTAACCTTTTAGTACCAAGGTCAGCCACAGACAGGCAAGTCCTTTAATTCTTAACATTATTTTTCTGGCCTAAAATAGTGCTTTTGAGAGTAAACTTTGAAGTAGTAAATTATGTAAGAATTAAAATATTTTATTCTTACTTCTCTTGAACATTTGGTTGAAGATACTTGAGATAATCATAACATCTAAGAATATTTTATAGAAATTACATTCACTCTGTTTGCTGCTTTCCAGTGATTTATTTTAAAAACTGTACTATTGGGGCCGAAGCAGTGCCACCTTGGTAGGACCTTTGCCTTGCATGCTGCTGACCTAGGACAGACTGCCGTTCTATCCCCTTGCATCCCATATGGACCCCCAAACCAGGAGCAATTTCTGAGCGCAGGGCCAGGAGTAACCCCTGTGCATCATTGGGTGTGGCCCAAAAACAAACAAACAAAAAATAAATAAATAAAGACTATGATACTGTTTTGTTCTAGTTTAATATTACAACATTAAACTTTGGAAGCAGCAGTTAACATGTTTTAAAGGAAAATGAATACTTACAAATAGTAATTTTACCATAATAAATTATTGATATTTTGAACTGAAGATTAATTCCATGTGATTCCAACTCAATTGCTCTAGAATTAAATGACCTCAGTTTTAAAGCAGCAAATTAATCGTGTATAACAACCTTTCATTTAAAAATATTACTACATCTTAGTAGTTGAAAATATTTTAATCAATTTTAAAAGCTCCTGGGAAATTTTTGGAGCAAGTCAAACCAAGCAGTGCTCAGGGATTATTCCTGACTCTGCAATCAGGAATTACTTTTAGCAGGTTTGGGGACCACATGGGATTACAATGATTAACCATGGGTCAGTTATGTGCAGGACAAACACCCTACACACTGGACTATCTCTTTAACCTCTCAAATGAAGAATTATTGTCATGGAAGTCCAACTTACCTCCATCTTAATGTTGGAAATCCCAGGGAACATACTCGAATATTCTCTACATAAACTATAAAGGCTGAATGATGTCCTATTTTTTGTTCTTAAAAAAGAACATTGTTGAGTAATGTTCATCCAGATGAATTAAAAGAGGCTGGGTCAGGGGCCGGAGTGGTGGAGCAAGCAGTAAGTAGTCTGCCTTGCATGTGTTAACCTAGGACTGACCACAGTTCAATTCCTTTTTGTCCCATAAGTTTGCCCAAGCCAGGAGTGATTTCTGAGCACATAGCCAAGAGTAGTCTCTGAGCATCACCAGATGTGGCCCCTTAAAAACCAAAAAAAAAAAAAAAAAAAAAAAAAAGGCTGGGTCAGTAGAGAGAAGGGTGTTTTCTCAGTAGTTTGCCCACCTCTAGCCCATGAATTCCCTGGTTTCTTTGCTAAAACATGTGAACTCTGCCCTTGTAGAAAGGAATCTACTCACTGATGTAAGCCTTGTAATAATGACTGACCTTTTTTAAGAAAGTCCATCGTTCCTAATTGTTGTTCCTCAATTCCAGAGCAGTCAAGTACATTTTTTTCAGTAAGCAAAGAAACACTATATAGGTGAGTGGTGAGAGTCTATAATCTGTGGGCTGGCTTGTGGCAATTGAAGGCCTTTTTTCCGGTCCTGCTCCTTCGTACGTCCAGTCATTTAAGTAGGATAGTGTTAAGTGCAAAAATGTTGATTTTAAAAATAGTTCAGGCTACAATGTCAAAACAGAAGCTCTAAATGATCACCTCTGTGAAAAGAAAATTTAAAGATACCATTTTGTATCATTCAATGTATTTTAATATATTGACTATTAAAAGTCTTTGAATATTTTCAACTATACAAGAATCTGCATATAATTATTCTTTCTTCATTACTTTCCTCCCCACTTTCTCTTTTTCTCCCTCTTGCCCTTTCTTTTTGTTTCCTAACAATAAAAGATGGAACATATTGACTAAAGTATCTTAGTATTTTTATTAACTAAATGGGCACCTTTGTGGAAACAAATCCTAGGTAGACTCCAACTTTAAAAAGTTCTATTTGAAACGGTGCTTAAATAAATATGTAAATAAAAATTCCAACTACATTTGCCTAAGAAAAAGACACAGATAGTGCAATCTTTAGGGAGCACTCAACAAAGGGGGCAATAATGTTATTTGGGACGAGAATCAAATTATTCTACAAAATAGGGAACTCATGCTACTAGGGAGAAAAAAATTAGCTCCCAATATGTTTTCAGGAACATCCATACTAAGTTTAATTGTATTAGGGGCATTCCTGGCCAGTGAAGGTATTAAAAAATAAATAAAATTAGAGGCCCTAGTTACCCCCTCCCTCATTCCCTAAGACAAGGATTCCACCAGACTGAATAAAACTACTATTAAAACAGATTTAACACAACTTGTAAGGTTAATTAAAATATGTTTTAAACAGCCGAATTCTTGCTCTCTGTTTTATGTCTGAGCCTCTATAATGAATCTAAATGCTTTTGTTCCACTTTAAATCATGTCTTGGTACTGTTCTGGCCAGTATTTCTTTGCCTCCAGCTGACTAGCTATACAAGATCCATTTTCAAAGATTTCCTCCATTTCCCAGTCCACAAGCTTTCCCAGACGGTAGATATTCTAAACTTTTTCACTGCTAACACACACACAAAATATTGAATAAAACAAGACTTCATCCTGTGCTACCATGGGAACCATACACTACTATCCTAGCATTTTAATACTCCAAGTGAGGGATGACATATTGAACTAGAAAGACAAGAATAACACTGAGCAAGTTCATACTAGGTGAGAAAGAAATGGAGTATTACTTTATTTCTCCTTTGAATCTCTAATACCACCTCCACATTTGGTCTGTAAACACTAGGGTGGAGGAGGTAAATCCTTATGGACCCCACTTGTGTGGTCCAAAATTAAAAAATGAAGGTGAGGCCAGGGAGACAGTATAGGTGCTGAGGTGCTTGGCTTGTGCAGAGTCAACATGGCTTAGATTCCCAGCACCTCACTTAGTCTCCTGAACCCAACCAGGAGTAATCTCTGAGCACAGAGTCAGGACTTAGACCTTAGCCCAGCTTTAACCACCCAAGCTAAACAAAACATAAATGAAAGAACCAATTTCTGTCAAATAGCAAAGAAAGAAAAATGCAAGAATAGAAAGAATAGCCAAGTAGTGCAGGAAATTTCTTCTGGAGATTTATCACATGCATGTTGGGTAATAATAGATAGTTGGATGAAGTTTTCATATTGCTATATCTAGAAATACTTATTATATTTACTCATTTTTAGGAATATGTCATTTAGATTATGTCCAAAAAATAACACCCAACATAGAGATAAAATTAAGTTTCTGTCCTTTAATTTTAAAAGCTCATGGTTAAACAGAAATTGTTGTGGAGAGATGATTTTTGTAGCAATCTGAAAACATTAAATTTAACAATCATTATATTGTATATAAGCACACTGCCATCATTAGTAAAATGATATCTTCAGGTAACTAATTCCAAATTTGTGAGAGAAACATGCCTCATAGAAAAGAACTATAACACTATATTATAACCACTATAATAGTGGTTTTATGGTACTATTTTAATTTGGTAAACCAAAGAAATAACCATTTATCTACTTCAGCAAAGTTCATTTCACATACACAGCAGGATTTGGGGCAACAGAACTAAGTCAAGATTTTTCTGTTAACCCAGAACTTTTCCCTAACCTGACAATGTTCAAATGTCAAACAAGTCATTTCACTTTTAACATTACTAAAGAAGCACACATTCCTTTAACTTTCCACCATGGCGTGCTTTTTTATCTGTTGCTGCCCCAAACCAAAATAGTCTAAAGTTTCATATGAATCTGGAAAGAAGAAAAATCTATACAATTAAAAAAAGAAAGTATTTTTAACTTTGTTTTTGTTAAATCCAAATATCAAGTAGGAAGGAAAAAATAATACATGAACTACTTTCAATAGGAACATTCAAGAATGATGATCAGTGTTAGGTTATCAGCAGATAAAACTGTCCACATACTGAAATAATGTCAAACTATCTCTCTCTAAGTTAACTAATTTTCAATTACCTAAAGCCAACCAATAGATACAAAAAGGGGAAAATAAAATGAAACCATTCAGTGATTGAATAAGAAAACCTGTAAAAACCAAAGGAAGTTTGCTTTAAGCCACTCATGCTGCTTTATTAGGGGTCAACATAAAACTCTGATTCAAATAGGGCTTTTAAAAAATTCTGTCTTCTGAAAGACTTTTTTGTGGATTGAGTGAAGTCAGGACTTGTATATTACTGAGCATGATTGGATTTGGGTGTAAGGAGTCCATTAAGAAAACTCTTTCTCTTGGGGCCTGAGTGGTAGCACAGCAGTAGAGCATTTGCCTTGCATGTAGCCAATCCAGGACGGACAGGTTCAATTCCCAGCATCCCATTAGGTTTCCTGAACTTGCCAGGAGCAATTTCTGAGAGCAGAGTCAGGAGTAAACCCTGAGCATTGCTGGGTATGCTCCCCCCACCGAAAAGCAAAACAAGAAAACTCTCTTTAGATATAGAACTCAGAGGGGAACGTGGGAAGGTAGTTTGGGGTCAGTAGCAACCTCTGTGGTCTCTATGTCTTAGTTAATAATGCAATACCTCAGTTTTAAGGGGTTTCATCCATGACTTTCATTAGCTGAATGTTCTTTCCTAAAGTCCTAAGGAGTACAATTGTAAAACTGGTGTCAGCTGTGGGCGAGTTTTGATGTTGAGCGTTTTGTTTACTTGACATTATAACTTTAGGTTGCTATTAGCGATTCTCTTAACTTGGCCCGGACTGTTTGCAATCCCATTCACTAGTCTTTTGCAGACAGAAATTAAAGGTATTCTGTTTATTCTTTTTGTAATCTTGTTGTTACTCCCTATTGTTTTTGTTTGTTTTGTTTTGCTACCTTTTTCTCCTTTTTCCCCTTCCTTCTTCTAAATGGATATTTATAACACCTAGACAGACACCTCCTAGTTTTTCTTTTTTTTTTGTTTTTGTTTGCCTTCCCCCACCCTTTATGGTACCAAGACCAGACAGTCGAATGTTCATTTTGTGAAAATAAAAACTGAGCAGACATGAATACAAAATCCAGTGTCAACGACAACAGAATTGATACCCAATATACAACAAGCTGTACAAGAGGGGAACAGTTGCACTAGCATTATGGGGGTAAAGGAGGGAGCTGTGGGATGCATGCTGGGAACAGAGGTGGAGGGAGGACAACACTGGTTGTGGGAATGCCCCTCATTCATTGTCACTATGTGGCTCAAATATTACTTTGAAAAAATTGTAATTCACTTTGACCACAATAAAAAAAAGAGAATGAACGAAATTAAAGTTACCAAAGTAATTTATAGATTGTCTTGGCGCTTATTTCTCCTCTAAATTTCCAGGTTTAAATGTTTTACTCTGTAGCTAAATACTCTTATTTTAATGACTACCTTAAATGAAGCGAGTTTTTAAATTTTGGTTTATAAAAGCACAAGTTTTATTCTAAATATGCAACTAATTATTTCCATAAAATAATAAAATGAAACTTTTCTGTGTCTCTGGAATGTCACAGTGACCTTTGAAGAGAAATAATTCAGAAATAATTGCATCACATGTGGCCCACCCCAATTTGATCCTTAGACCATATTGCTAGTGTGGTCTGTTACCAAATTAAATCCAATCAGATTTTATATATTTAAAAAATAAAATATAAAAATACCAATGCCCTGTACCAAATAATCCCATCATAATATTTATTTGTTTTATTAAACACCTTCTAGCTCAGGCAAGAGAGACAGCGCAGCAGATAAAATGCTTGCTAAGAATGCAGCTGACCAGGGTGTGATCCACTGCATCTCTGTCCTAAGTCTGCCATGAATATTCACTAAGCAAAGAGCCAGGAGTAACCCCTGAGTATCACTGAGTATGGCTCAAAAGCCAAAAAAATAAAGTTAAAAATAAAACCTTTCCATGTTGCTGGGCGTGCCTGGACTCTGGACAATGAAGAAGCAAGTGACACAGTCCTTCAGGGGTCCTCAAACTTTTTAAACAGGGGGCCAATTCACTGTCCCTCAGACCATTGGAGGGTCTGACTATAGTAAAAACAAAACTTATGAACGAATTCTTATGCACACTGCATCTATCTTATTTTGCAATGAAGAAACAAACAGATACAAATACAATATGTGGCCCGCGGACCATAGTTTGAGGACCACTGTTAGATCCTTCCACCTGTTCTCAGGAAATACCAGTCATGGGGATGTGCTCTGTGTTCTACATATTAAGTTAATTTAAAATTAAATTTATCAAGAAAAAAATAAGCACATGGAAACAGGATACTGAGACCCTTGACCTCTGTGGTGGTGTTTCTGCTTCTGTAAGAGAGGGTTCCCTTGCCAATTGCCTGGCCTCTGACAGGGACAGCAGAACACCCACTCATGGCTTCTTACCTCATCCCACTGGCAGCTTGTCATTTGTTTTCGTTAGGGTTCATGCCATTTTATACCTCCTGCCCCCAATAAATGCTGACTTGTAAGGAAAAACTTTTAGCAAGTCAAATATTTCCAACAGATGTTTTGCCCACAATTATTGTGCTCTTAAATATATTAAGTTGATGCAGCCCTTTTCCGATAGTTTTTAGCTAGAACTTATTGTCCCATTTAATGTTTTCTCAATTCACTATTAACTTTAACCATTGAAATGTTAAGTATTATCAAATGATGCAGTTATAGTTGCATTAGTTCTCATGTTTCTACTTTTGCTGTTGTTTTGTTCCTTACATGCCCTTTGAAACAATAGGCACTATATTTAACCTTGCTTAAATAAAACAAAATAATGAGCATAGAAATACCAGCATGAACATTCATGACTACTGAAACATCTTCAGATAATTGGTGAAAACATGTTTCCAATTCTGGTTCTTTCAAAAAAGATTACTTTCTATTTCTTTTTTTTTTTTTTTTTTATTTAAACACCTTGATTACATACATGATTGTGTTTGGGTTTCAGTCATAAAAGGAACACCACCCATCACCAGTGCAACATTCCCATCACCCAAGTCCCAAATCACCCTCCTCCCCACCCAACCCCCGCCTGTACCCTAAACAGGCTCTACATTTCCCTCATACATTCTCAATATTAGGACAGTTCAAAATGTAGTTATTTCTCTAACTAAACTCATCACTCTTTGTGGTGAGCTTCCTGAGGTGAGCTGGAACTTCCAGCTCTTTTCTCTTTTGTGTCTGAAAATTATTATTACAAGGGTGTCTTTCATTTTTCTTAAAACCCATAGATGAGTGAGACCATTCTGCGTTTTTCTCTCTCTCTCTGACTTATTTCACTCAGCATAATAGTTTCCATGTACATCCATGTATAGGAAAATTTCATGACTTCATCTCTCCTGACAGCTGCATAATATTCCATTGTGTATATGTACCACAGTTTCTTTAGCCATTCATCTGTTGAAGGGCATCTTGGTTGTTTCCAGAGTCTTGCTATGGTAAATAGAGCTGCAATGAATATAGGTGTAAGGAAGGGGTTTTTGTATTGTATTTTTGTGTTCCTAGGGTATATTCCTAGGAGTGGTATAGCTGGATCGTATGGGAGCTCGATTTCCAGTTTTTGGAGGAATCTCCATATCGCTTTCCATAAAGGTTGAACTAGACAGCATTCCCACCAGCAGTGGATAAGAGTTCCTTTCTCTCCACATCCCCGCCAACACTGTTTATTCTCATTCTTTGTGATGTGTGCCATTCTCTGGGGTGTGAGGTGGTATCTCATCGTTGTTTTGATTTGCATCTCCCTGATGATTAGTGATGTGGAACATTTTTTCATGTGTCTTTTGGCCATGCGTATTTCTTCTTTGTCAAAGTGTCTGTTCATTTCTTCTCCCCATTTTTTGATGGGGTTAGATGTTTTTTTCTTGTAAAGTTCTGTCAGTGCCTTGTATATTTTGGAGATTAGCCCCTTATCTGATGGGTATTGGGTGAATAGTTTCTCCCACTCAGTGGGTGGCTCTTGTATCCTGGGCACTATTTCCTTTGAGGTGCAGAAGCTTCTCAGCTTAATATATTCCCATCTGTTAATCTCTGCTTTCACTTGCTTGGAGAGTGCAGTTTCCTCCTTGAAGATGCCTGTAATGTCCTGTAGTGTTTTGCCTATGTGCTGTTCTATATATCTTATGGTTTTGGGGCTGATATCGAGGTCTTTAATCCATTTGGATTTTACCTTTGTACATGATGTTAGCTGGGGGTCTAAGTTTAATTTTTTGCAAGTGGCTATCCAATTGTGCCAACACCACTTGTTGAAGAGGCTTTCCCTGCTCCATTTAGGATTTCCTGCTCCTTTATCAAAAATTAGATGGTTGTATCTCTGGGGAACATTTTCTGAGTATTCAAGCCTATTCCACTGATCTGAGGACCTATCCTTATTCCAATACCATGCTGTTTTGATAACTGTTGCTTTGTAGTACAGTTTAAAGTTGGGAAAAGTAATTCCTCCCATATTCTTTTTCCCAATGATTGCTTTAGCTATTCGAGGGTGTTTATTGTTCCAAATGAATTTCAAAAGTGTCTGATCCACTTCTTTGAAGAATGTCATGGGTATCTTTAGAGGGATGGCATTAAATCTGTATAATGCCTTGGGGAGTATTGACATTTTGATGATGTTAATCCTGCCAATCCATGAGCAGGGTATGTGTTTCCATTTCCGTGTGTCCTCTCTTATTTCTTGGAGCAGAGTTTTATAGTTTTCTTTGTATAGGTCCTTCACATATTTAGTCAAGTTGATTCCAAGATATTTGAGTTTGTGTGGTACTATTGTGAATGGGGTTGTTTTCTTAATGTCCATTTCTTCTTTATTACTGTTGGTGTATAGAAAGGCCATTGATTTTTGTGTGTTAATTTTGTAGCCTGCCACCTTGCTATATGAGTCTATTGTTTCTAGAAGCTTTTTGATAGAGTCTTTAGGGTTTTCTAAGTAGAGTATCATGTCATCTGCAAACAGTGAGAGCTTGGCTTCTTCCTTTCCTATCTGGATTCCCTTGATATCCTTTTCTTGCCTAATCGCTATAGCAAGTACTTCCAGTGCTATGTTGAATAGGAGTGGTGAGAGAGGACAGCCTTGTCTTGTGCCAGAATTTAGAGGGAAGGCTTTCAGTTTTTCTCCATTGAGGATAATATTTGCCACTGGCTTGTGGTAGATGGCCTTCACTATATTGAGAAAGGTTCCCTCCATTCCCATCTTGCTGAGAGTTTTGATCAAGAATGGGTGTTGGACCTTATCAAATGCTTTCTCTGCATCTATTGATATGATCATGTGGTTTTTATTTTTCTTGTTATTGATGTTGTGTATTATGTTGATAGATTTACGGATGTTAAACCAGCCTTGCATTCCTGGGATGAAACCTACTTGATCGTAGTGGATGATCTTCTTAATGAGGCATTGAATCCTATTTGCCAGGATTTTGTTGAGGATCTTTGCATCTGCATTCATCAGTGATATTGGTCTGTAATTTTCTTTTTTGGTAGCGTCTCTGTCTGGTTTAGGTATCAAGGTGATGTTGGCTTCATAAAAGCTATTTGGAAGTGTTTCTGTTTGTTCAATTTCATGAAAGAGTCTTGCCAAGATTGGCAGTAGTTCCTCTTGGAAAGTTTGATAGAATTCATTAGTGAATCCATCTGGACCTGGGCTTTTGTTTTTCGGCAGACATTTGATTACTGTTTTAATTTCATCAATGGTGATGGGGGTGTTTAGCTATGCTACATCCTCTTCCTTCAACCGTGGAAGATTATAAGAGTCCAAGAATTTATCCATTTCTTCCAGGTTCTCATTTTTAGTGGCGTAGAGTTTTTCAAAGTAGTTTCTGATTACCCTTTGAATCTCTGTCATATCAGTAGTGATCTCTCCTTTTTCATTCCTGATACGAGTTATCAAGTTTCTCTCTCTCTCTTTCTTTGTTAGGTTTGCCAGTGGTCTATCAATCTTGTTTATTTTTTCAAAGAACCAACTTCTGCTTTCGTTGATCTTTCGGATTGTTTTTTGAGTTTCCACTTCGTTGATTTCTGCTCTCAGCTTTGTTATTTCCTTCTGTCTTCCTGTTCTTGGGTCCTTTTGTTGAGCATTTTCTAGTTCTATTAGCTGTGTCATTAAGCTACTCAGGTAAGCTCCTTCTTCCTTCCTGATGTGTGCTTGCAAAGCTATAAATTTTCCTCTCAGTACTGCTTTTGCTGTGTCCCATAAGTTCTGAGAGTTTGTGTCTTTATTGTCATTTGTTTCCAGGAACCTTTTTATTTCCTCCTTGATTTCATCTCGGACCCACTGGTTATTGAGCATGAGGCTGTTTAACTTCCAGGTGTTAAAGTGTTTCTTCTGAGTCCCTTTGGAGTTCACAAATAATTTCAGAGCCTTGTGGTCAGCGAAGGTAGTCTGCAAAATTTCTATCCTCTTGATCTTATGGAGGTATGTTTTATGTGCCAGCATGTAGTCTATCCTGGAGAATGTCCCATGTACATTGGAGAAGAATGTGTATCCAGGTTTCTGGGGATGGAGTGTCCTATATATATCCACTAGGCCTCTTTCTTCCATTTCTCTCCTCAGGTCTAGTATATTCTTGTTGGGTTTCAGTCTGGTTGACCTGTCCAGTGTTGACAAAGCCGTGTTTAGGTCCCCCACAATTATTGTGTTGTTGTTGATATTATTTTTCAGATTTGTCAGCAGTTGTATTAAATATTTTGCTGGCCCCTCATTCGGTGCATATATGTTTAGGAGAATTAATTCTTCCTGCTCTACGTACCCCTTGATTAATATAAAATGTCCGTCTTTGTCCCTTACAACCTTCCTGAGTATAAAGTTTGCATTATCTGATATTAGTATGGCCACTCCAGCTTTTTTATGGGTGTTGTTTGCTTGGATAACTTTTCTCCAGCCTTTTATTTTGAGTCTATGTTTGTTCTGACTATTCAGGTGCGTTTCTTGTAGGCAGCAGAAGGTTGGATTGAGTTTTTTGATCCATTTAGCCACTCTGTGTCTCTTAACTGGTGCATTTAGTCCATTGACGTTGAGAGAAAGAATTGTCCTGGGATTTAACGCCATCTTTATTTCAAAATTTGGTGTGTCTTTTGGGTAGTCTTGTCTTAGATTAGGTCTTTCAGTTTTTCTCTTAAGACTGGTTTTGTGTCTGTGAAGTTTCTGAGCTGTTTTTTTTCTGTGAAACCATGTATTCTTCCATCAAACCGGAAAGTGAGTTTTGCTGGGTATAGTATTCTGGGTGAAGCATTCATTTCATTCAGTCTTGTCACAATATCCCACCACTGCTTTCTGGCATTGAGCGTTTCTGGTGACAGGTCTGCTGTAAATCTCAGGGAAGCTTGCTTGAACATGATTTCCCCTTTTGATCTTGCTGTTTTCAGAATTCTGTCTCTATCTGTGGGATTTGTCATTGTGACTAGGATGTGTCTTGGGGTGGTTTTTCTGGGGTCTCTTTTGGTTGGTACTCTTCGGGCATGCAGGATTTGATCACATATATTCTTTAGCTCTGGAAGTTTCTCTTTAATGATGTTCTTGACCATTGATTCTTCCTGGAAATTTTCTTCCTGGGTCTCTGGGACTCCAATGATTCTTAAGTTGTTTCTGTTGATCTTATCATAGACTTCTATTTTCGTCTGTTCCCATTCTTTGACTAATTTTTCCATTGTCTGCTCATTTGCTTTAAGTTTTTTGTCCAATCTCTCCTGCTGTATGGAATTGTTATGTATCTCATCTTCCACAGCACCAAGTCTATTCTCAGCTTCTGATACCCTGTCCCAGAGCTTATCCATTTTGTCATTCACTTCGTTTACTGAGTTTTTCAGGCCTGTTAGTTGACATGTTATTTCAGTTTGGAGTTTTGTCATTTCTGCCTTCATATTTTCTTGGTTCTTATTAGTGTTCTGTTCAACTCGATCCATGGTTTCTTGGAGTCTGTTGAGCACCTTCCATATTGCTAGTCTAAAGTCCTTATCTGAGAGGTTGATTAGTTGTTCAGTCATTATCTGGTCCTCAGAATTGTCATCTTCATTCTCTATGTCTGATGCTGGCCTGCGCTGTTTCCCCATTGTCACATTTGTATTGTGGGTTTTTCTACGTGTTGTAGTGGTATTCATTGTCTATATGATGTAGGCAGCACACTCCTCTGGCTCCTCCCTTTCTGGATGGGCTGACTTGCCTCTAAGGGAGGGGAGTCCTCCGTGGATGAAGCCTCACACTGGGTCAAATCTTAGGCCCGAGCATGTAACAGAGAAGACAGTCCAGAGAGAAATGTTTGCTTCTGTGATATAGCGCCGTTCTTAGTGTGATTTTTCCTTCTTGTTGCAATGGAGTTCTTTCCTTAGAAAGAGTGCACGGCCGCGTAGCGAAGCGGAGCGGCCGTGCTCCTCTGAGCCTCTTTTTGCCCCACTCGCAAGAGTTTCACGCAAGAGGACAGTAGACAGACATAGACAGGTCACACTCACAGTCTTTCACAGCTGAGCCCCACTGGGCCGGTGTACTTTCGCGGATTTTCCCCGCCTGGTGTCACACACAGGGAGCCAGCTTTTGCAAAGGATAGCCGGTTTTTATGCTCTGAAGTCCCTCCCTGAAAATGGCGTCTGGGCGAGCGAGGTTTCTGGAGGCTCTTTTTGCCCCACTCGCAAGAGTTTCACGCAAGAGGACAGTAGACAGACATAGACAGGTCACACTCACAGTCTTTCACAGCTGAGCCCCACTGGGCCGGTGTACTTTCGCGGATTTTCCCCGCCTGGTGTCACACACAGGGAGCCAGCTTTTGCAAAGGATAGCCGGCTTTTATGCTCTGAAGTCCCTCCCTGAAAATGGCGTCTTACTTTCTATTTCTTACCTGGCTGACAAACCTTGCTTTTTAATTAAAACTTGAATTATACAATAGTGCTAATCATAATTTAAACCCTATATACTCATATGTAGAAAAAATATATAAAAGCATCTAGTTTGGGCCTGGAGAGATGGCACAGTGGCCTTTGCCTTGCAAGCAGCCTATCCAGGACCAAAGGTGGTTGGTTCGAATCCCGGTGTCCCCTATGGTCCCCTGTGCCTGCCAGGAGCTATTTCTGAACAGACAGCCAGGAGTAACCCCTGAGCACTGCCGGGTGTGGCCCAAAAACAAACAAACAAACAAACAAACAAACAAACAAACAAACGGCATCTAGTTTATGCCTGCCTTATATGCAAACATATATATGCACATATGGAAGCAAGCTTAATTATATGGACATGCCTAGATCATATCCAGATATCTGGATTGAAGGGAAAGTTTAATTAAATACTGTCATAACAGTGAGTAAATTCGTATTATATCCTAAACCGAAGTTCAAGTGAATGTCATAAATTTTGTGTAATAGCCCCCAAGTGGACTTTTTTCTAGTGTCTAATGACTCCTTTTCCACTTAACATTTTAATGATGTTTTAATAAAAGAAATAGTCATAATTTTGAGTAAAGTATAAACACAAAAAAAAATAAATGAGATAAATTACTGGATTTATTGCCTACTTTATGTTGTGTTTCTTTGAGGAAAGAAACCAAGTTATGGCAGTGCTTACAGACAAAGTAGTAAATGTTTTATTTATTTGATAGCACTAAAATCTCTAGTGAAATTTCCTGGTTATTTGTAATGATAATGTTTTCGATCCTTCTTTTTTTATTGAGGGGTGGGGTCCAAGTAAAAATCAGGATGTATGGGAAGAATCTTGGAGAATTGTTAAGGAAACAAGAGGTTTCAAAATGGCCTAGACTAGAGAGAAGGGAGAACCTACCAGGCCTGTAAGAGGAGTGACAGAAACAGTCCAGTGACAGATTTTTTTAAAAGATCTTTCTAAGACAAGGCAGTAACACTAATATTTTGGCCCATTCTGTAAATGCTGCCGATGGGAGGGCAGGTGCTTTGAGTTTCTGTTCCCCCTTTGAATGGTAGCAATGGAGAACTTGCATGATGTCTTGGTGCCTTGCATGATGAAGACATGCAAAGGCAAGATCCAGTCTGCATGCTGCTTAATGAATGTTTTTCCTTTTCTCTCCCTCCTTGTCATGTGCTTTCAGAAGACAACAATGTGGAAGGTGGGTGCTTTTTACCTTTCTTGCCAACTCTAATTTACTTTCTATGTCTTAGTATTAATGAGTACATCTCGAATGTGGACGGTAAGTGGATCTTCCTTCTGAGTACTTGCTGATTTCTGGATTGTATCTGATTTTTCATATAGAACTTGCACATATTAAATGTCATCAGCCCAAGAATATGCAACTCTTTAAGACTTAACTCCAGTCCTTGCCGAAATTAAGCAACCCAGGGAGAACCTTCAAATATTTAGCACCTTTGCAGTTCTATGTGGAACCATGATCCAATCCTGCTTCTTTTATTTTAAATGAGAAAATGCTTTTTGTGCAGTTTCCAAAACAGTGCATGATCCTGTGTTCATTTTTTCCAAGTGACTTTTCTGTTTGATTTGTTCAGTATCAAATCATCTCAAGCCCATTGTTTAGTTTCAGATTATTTGATCTATTTTTTTAAAGACAATAAAGTACTGTCATAAGTAGGCATATATTTAAAAAGAAATAAGCCATTGGCAGTGGAATTGAAAACTTTTCAGCACTCAGCCTGGCTCTTGGTAAGTATATTTATTAGTTAAGTAAAACTCTAATAAACTTTCTCTAAAATTATCTCCCAAGGACTTTGATATAGTTAGACATTTTCCCCTGTAAAATCAAAAATAAAGTGTATCAGATTAACAAGTATTGCTTAATTATTGATATTACTATGTCAGAGTATTAAGTTAGCATATTTTGCTATAATATTTTGGAACACAGTCATTCTGTAAAACTAATGGGGATTTTTATAGAATAATGAATTTCTTGTTAAAGAGTTTTCATCTAAGGTCATAACTGAACAGTAAATAGATTTGAACTGGTGATCTGGTTCAATTGTAGAACACAAAAATTTTGAGTATGATGCCATGGCTAGGTTCAATTCCTGACACTTCAAAAATAAATTAATAAACCAAAGTTGCTCACATTTAATATCTTAGAAAAGACTTTAAGGGGGCTAGAGTGGGGGCGTGGAATGGGAAGGCACCTGCCTTGCCAGTGCTAGCATAAGATGGACTACGATTTGATCCCCCAGCATACCTATATGGTCCACCAAGCCAGGAATGATTTTTGAGCGCATAGTCAGGAATAACCCCTGAGCATCACCAGGTGTTGCCAAAAAAAAAAAAAAATAACAAAAAAAAATACAGGGAAAAGACTTTAAAGTTTGACTTTAAAGTATCATCAGTTTCTGGATTCAGCATTTTTTCTAATTCTTTCATTGATGTTGTACAGTTAGCTGAACAGCATAACTATTTTATTATTTTAGTGAGAGATATGATCTTTAAAAGAAGACAATATTTTTGCAAACAGTGACTCTATCTGAGTATGTTTTTCTTATACTATATTCATTGCATGCAAGTTAAAACTGATATTGCTCTAAAGGTCTGATATCTTTCAAAATTAATTAGTCTCATTTAGATTGTGAATGTTAATTGAAATCAAATAACTTTTTAAAAGTATTTTTTTGGCTTTTCCTTAACCATCTTGTAAAATGTTTCATAATTTTTATTTTATTCTCTTTAAATAAAATTGCATTTCATGGGGCTTTAAAATCAGCCTAATAAACCTGAATGCCTCTCTTCCTTATGAGACAAGATTATCTCATGAAAAATTTGGACAAGATATTCCAAATATAATATTATAATAAAACATATTCAGTCAAATTTTAACATTCCTATATGTAATGCACCATAACAATATAACTGAGTTTCTAGTGGCTAGAAGATTATGTGAAGAATATGAATTGGGCTAAATTAATTTTTATCCTTATTAAAGTGATTCAAAAACACCAGACATTCCTAAAATTAGTTAAAAAGTATATATTATGTAGCTATCCTTTACTGATTTAAGCTGCAAAATAATCTAACTAGTGGGCCGGAGAGATAGCATGAAGTTAAGGCGTTTGCCTTTCATGCAGGAGGTCATCGGTTTGAATCCCGGCGCCCCATATGGTCCCCCGTGCCTGCCAGGAGCAATTTCTGAGCCTGGAGCCAGGAATAACCCTGAGCACTGCCGGGTGTGACCCAAAAACCACACACACAAAAAAAAAAACAATCTAACTAGTACTAGGAAATATGCAGTGAAATTCTAGACAGATAAGGCACTACTACTCTTAAATATATGAAATATAGAAACATATACAAATTATAAACTTTTGGGCTAGAGCTGTGGCACAGTGGTAGAGCCTTAGCCTTGCACTCGGCGAACCAATCCCATGGCATCCCATGCCAGGAGCAATTTCTGAGTGCAGAGCCAGGAGTAATCCCTGAGGAATAGAAGAGTAGTCCAACAGGTAGGGCATTTGCCTTGTAGGTGGATGATACAGATTCGATTTCCTGCATCCTATATGGTCCTCTGGGCATCTCCAGGAGTAATTTCTAGGTGTGAAGCCAGAAGTAATCCCTGAGAATCACTTGTGTCACTATGACCAAATATCCCCCAAATAAACAAAAATTAACTAAAAAACTTGTTACTCTTACCGAGTAATTTTTCTTGTTAAAATCAGTTGGGAGGGGCAGAAGAGATAGCATGAAGGTAAGGCTTTTGCCTTGCATGTGGAAGGATGGTGGCTCGAATCCCGGCATCCCTTATGGTCCCCCGAGCCTGACGGGGCTACAGAGCCAGGAGTAACCCCTGAGCGCTGCCGGGTGTGACCCAAAAACCAAAAGAAAAAGAAGGGAGAAATAAATTACTATTATAGAATCATTTATGCTAAATGATTTTCCTATGAAAGCTGTGTGAAAAATTCTAATTATTCCTACTCTATAAATATTTCAGTATCATTAATATAGCAGATCTTTTTGATACTACTTCAATAATATATACTCTATAGTTGGAAGTCTCAACTTTGTTTGACAGAACACTGGCAACTGAAATATTTTTATCAGAATTTACATGAACTCTATTGGATAATATCATCCCAGATTACTGACATTCACATGGCTTTAGAAGTAGATATATTTCCAAATTTACTGCAAAGATGTAGACGTTAGGTCAGAGATTGAGTACAATAATGAGGGTGCTTGAGTTACAAACCGCCAACCAGGTTAATCCCTTCCACTTTTATTAGCCTCTGAACACCATCATGAGTGATTCCTAAGTACAGAGCTTGAGTATAGAAAGTATGTCACAAAAATATAACAAGACAAAAATAAATCTAGAAAATAAACCATTTACTAATAAAGTTTCTTTGGGGCTAGTGAATAAATTTTTTAAAAAAATTTACTTTACTACTTTAGAAAAGTAGTGTTCCTCAATCTAAAATGTATTGTCAAGAAGTTGGTAACAAATAATTCATATTAAACAAAGGAAATTGAAGATGATTTTAGAAAACTTTGATGTAATGATCTGACTTCATTTATCTATAGGACCACACAGTATAGTGTTGAAGTATTCTATAAGAGAATGCTAAAACATTTTGTTGTCCCCTGTAAATGAATTGAACTGATATAAAGCACATCCATTGTTTCATAAAAATTTTAGTGTGTGGTCAAATTTAATTTGACAAGTGCATGTCTAATGATTTTTTTCCTTTCTTTCCTCTTTTTTTTTCTTTTTGATATTTGAACAAGTCTAGTTGTTATGTGTGTCACACAAGGAAGGAGGCATTTCTGCATGATCATTCAGTGTGACTAAGGGTGTTTTTCATTTAATTTTGAAACAGCTCACTTTTTGATGAGGGGAAAAAGATCAGACCCAGCCCATGTGTCATATATTCCTTGGGTGTTATTTTTTTTTAAAAGGAATTTCATCATCAAAGTACCGCAAGCTCTTCGTGGGCAATATTCCAAAGTCTCCAAAAGGACTTTCGGGGCAAAGGCAATATTTCAGGAATTGTTTGGATCCTAAGTCAGACCCTTCCTCTCTCGATTATTCCAACTGTTGTAGAGAAGAAAGACACAGGAAAGCCTAAGCCAGTGTGGAAATGGCACTTGTGTAGTATTCTTTGCCCCCAATCATTCCAACTAGGGGTTGCAAGAATGCTTTTTGCTTGGCCTCTGGGATCCAGCTATGGTTCCTAGTAAACCAGATGTCTGTCACTGAACCTTTTTGTCTCCGTGACGACCCTTCCCCTGCACCCGTGTTGATTGCTGACTGTGCTCTTGTTTCCCTTCAAGGTCTGGCGCACCTGATGATGGGCGACCAAGGTATGGGCTCTGTTCCTTTTCCACTCCGCTTTCAGTGTTTTCTTGTTCTGTAGCTGCTTTCACGCCATCATCGCAAAAGATGGGCAAATGCTTGCAAAGTTATCTGGCTGCAAATGCACTACCTCACTCGTGTTCACCTTCTTCCTTCATGTGTTTTTCTCTTTTCTTTGTTTGTTGGGTTTTCGTTTGCGACGTTGTCTTATTTTCCTTCATCCTTTGTAATATTTGTAATCCGCAAATAAATGAGACAGAATAACTTTGAAAGTATTTATGCATCAGCATTCGGGAGGTGTTCTGGTAAAGACAATTTGAGAACCAGGGAAAGTTAATCTCTGAAAGAGCATCTTCAGTTTGTACTAAGAAAGAGCCCATTTTCTATGCATGCATAGCACTTTGCAATCTTCTCTGGCTCTTGACTTTTTATAATGCTGAGTGTCATAATCCACAGAATCAACACTTTCTTTACCTCTAGCCATTGTGCCGTTCATTTTTGCTTTATCTTTTAGGGTCAGCATGGGCTTCCGATTTGCTTGCATGCCTTGCCATAAGAATGTCAGCTTCCTCAACATGCCCTGGTGGATTCCATTTGCTTCAAATACATCTTTATATTTTACTGTCTTGTTTAATTTTTAGAGAGTAGTGCATTGACTCATATTTCTTATTGTTGTTTCTCTCCTTTTTTATTCTCTTTGTATGGAAACCCTTTCTTCATGGAACCATTTCACCAAACCCATAGGTAAAAGTAAAGGTATTACAATATTTTCTTTTTCTTCTTAACATTGCTCTGTAAATTAATGAAACTGTTTTAAACTCATGCAAATATATTTAGACCATTGGTGTTAGAAAATGGGCTGGGAGGTAGGTATGAGTGTTCATAAATATTTTATGTGTTTAAGGTAAGAAAATCCATCAGAACATTTCATGCATCTTTATGTTTCTTGTTCCTTAGAGTGATTTTTTTCAATGTCTGCTATTGATATCTTTAGTATATTTGGAAAGTGGCCATGGGTTGATTTACTGTAAAGTAATTGTAGTCACCGTAATGCCTTATCCTTAAACACTGAGCTGTACAACACCCCTTTCTCACCTCTTCTCCATTGGTATGTAAGTCTGAGCACGCCTGGCATTGATATGGAACTGCTAGGGGCCTATCTTTGTCTGCTGCTGGTTGTCACATATTTGCATTCACTCCGTGCTCATTTGGAAAGGACATATTTTGAGACTCACAAAAAGTAAGACAACTCTGTTCTTTCCTTAACACATACTAACTTTGTTTCAAGAACATTGTCAACCAGATATAAATTTCTGCATTATTTGGTAAGTTAGGCATGTGTAAATTTTGCCAGCATTGGTGCCAAATTCTAAAGCATGTTAAGAAAATTTGCCATTTAGAACCATCCATATTGTGTTTATTGTTCTCATTAAAAAAAAGTAAATAATACTTAACTGTGTTAAATATGTCATATAACTGTTGGGCATTTTAACTATTATTTTATGTGCCTCATCAGTAATTTATCTTTAGTGGTTCATCTAGTGTTTGAAGATGATATTTTGTTTGTTTAGGGCTAGGGAAATATTCGCGGTATAGTAAAAGCAGGGTTGTGTCTTTATCTTGAATTCCTGAATCTATCATTACATTCTAACTTATTATTTTAGTTTGGAACCACACCTGGCAGTTTTCACGGGTTACTTCTGACTCTTCACTCAGGAATTACTCCTGGCTGACTGGTGGGTTTTGGGGAGGAGGTAAAGTTACTAGGGATTGAACAAAAGTCAGCCTAGTGAGTATAAGACACACACCCTTCCCGCTGTACTATTGCTTCAGCCTGTCTGTACTGAATTTTAATCTGCTAAATTAAGCAAAAGCTTACAGATCTATATCTGTACATTTTGCTCATCTAATGGAAAATGTTATTGCTTTAATATGAACTACCTGGTTGTGAGCTAAACAATAAGTAAGAAGTATCAACGTTTTATATGTGCAAAATAGAGTTGTCAAAATAGTATTTTAGAACTTGTAAGGTCATTTCCCATCAACTTCCTTTTCTCAAGTTAACATTTTCTTACTGTGTTCATTAGGGAATATTTATTTTCTTTCTATTTTCTATCATCTATGTATCTATTTCCTCTAGAGAACATAACATAAAAGGATAATGGGAATATGATGGAGTAGAGGGAATATATATGTATATATATGTAAATATATACTCTATATATAGAGTATATTATTAAAATATACTTTACTCATATGTGTATATATGATATACAATACAAAGCTGTATTATGCATCCATTTATATTTTTACTAATAAAGTATGTTTGCATATATCAATTTGTATTTATACAAATGCATGTATAAAAGCATGCCATGTTAATATATATGAGCATGTACTTTATGTTGTAATAAAAAAGTTACTTTTACTAACATTATTTAGTTGTAGAGCCTGAAAAATGCATATGAAATAGCCCCTACTTATCTTCAGCTGACATTTGTTTGGTTTAGCTATTTGCTATGTCAGTCTAAATTTCTATTCCAAGTGTTTCAAATGTTTTTACTTAACAGAATTTTATCAAATACTACTTAATCAGCATAGAAGTACAAAAAGATGACATCAATCTTGTCATTAAGATTGGCATCAATTATCACTTAATAGAACTAGAAGATTTTTTTATGTTAATCAGAGAAAAATATTAAGATAAATGAGGATTTGATGACCAGAACAGTCACTTTTACATATCAGGTGCTTGTAGGTGCAGAAATGAGAGACATGTTTTGAAAGTCTTTATTACAAATTAAATGAATCTCCATTCTGGAACAAAAGTAGTGTATTGATGTATGCTATGCATGACTCCCACAATAGGTAAATAACAACAGCTAGGTACTTAGCATATGCAATCTAAAGAATTACTGGAAGAGTGTCACAATATTAAGATCCACCTTCAGAAAATATTAGGAAAAGGCTGAATTAATTTTTTTCTTAGACAGATCATCTTACCTTTTTCCAATGCTTTTTTTTTCTATTTGGAAGTGAGTTGGATTCAAAACACATCATCATTTTGATGTGCATTATATAAGTTATTAAAATATTGTAATTTTTAATAAGCCTGAGAGATAACTTTGTTTTTTGGAAAATCCTTACATAGGATCTAATTCTTAGGATTATCTTGATTTAATTTAATTTTCTTTCTCTCTCTGGAGGTCAATACTCATAGCAAAATTGTGATGTAGTGTAGAGTTAATATCTAACTTCCCATACATTGCTAATTTGCCAAAGTTTGGAAATTAAAAATCCCTTTCCATAAGTCTATTAGATAGAATGCAAAGTCAGTTGGAGACATTTCATAATCATTGTTTGGTGCTACTTAAATCATAGTGCCTGAAAAATAACTTTCTTTTTCCTGGTGCCTGTTGTACCTTATTTATTATTACTATTATTGTTATTATTATTATTTCCAGTTATCTTTGTTTCAGATTTGGACTCAATTTCTTGGTTCTGGTTTTATGATTTAGAGTCAAGGCTATGTTACCTTAAACTAAGAATCAATTTCATTTTTATAAATATGATTTGCTCTAGTAAAGCTAAAAAAATGGTATTACCCAGAAAGCACCTTATCTTACTAGGCTAGGTTCCTATAACCAGAATAATTTTGTATTTACTTTTTTTGTTTTGCTTAAAATATGTCAGTAGTAGAAGCATTGGTTAGACAATTGTTAGAAGCATTGGTCATGACAATTTAATGATGCCTTTCATTTAGAACTCAAAATCTTCCTTTGATTTCCATTGTGATTTTTGTATTTGTTGTATGTGTTTATTTGATCTTTCCATTTCGGCAATTATTTTATCTGGGATATCTAAGAGAAATAAATGTTCGCATATTTTTTAAATGACACTACAAATCTCACCAAGCTTTAATCAGTAAAAAATGCAATTTGTCAGGGTTCTTTGTCAGTTAAATTTGGGAATTTTGATCGAAGGTTTTCATATTCCTTTGTAACTGTTGTCATGGTGAAAATAAATAAGTGATTGCATTTTAATAGCATTTTTCTAGTAGAATGTAAGCTCCATGTGGGCAGGAAGTTTATTTTTATATTTGTCCATTGATTATATTTCAAGAACATTTTAATGTATTTTCAGTTTATGATTGAATTATGCATATATTTGTTAAATGATCTGGGAAGTGCACAATGGAAGAGATGGATGGAAAGGAGAGTTTTGAGATTTTGAAATGTGCCAAGTGAGAGGTGGAAAAGGAAGAGCAGACATACAAAAAAATCGGAAAATTATAGCAACAGATTACTTGGTATCTATCACCTTTGTCTTGATCGCTAAAGTCTTTTGGTTCCTCATATGCATAATAATTGCCAATGCTGTAATAATTCTTTCAAAGTAATTCTTTGCCAATGCTGTAATAATTATTATAATAATAAAAGTGGCATTATTATAATACCACTTTAATATTCTTTAGCATTTACAGAGTGGGTCTGTAAGAAGTAAAATCAATGCATTCTTATACTTAATATTTCTAATGTTTATAAAATTCATTGTCATATTAGAAAATCAAATTTTGTTTTTTTAACTTTAAGTATTCATGGGATAATAAATGCTTGAATTTTCTGAACTTCTGATCTGGTCATGCTATTGGTTATGTGGTTTCTACAAGTTTCAGGATTTCATGAGATACAACTCACTATGAATGTAGCAATGTTTGTTAACATACATATAACATCTATATTAAAATACTATTAATAGAAAAGCTATAACTATCTTATATTATTAGATGATCATATTTGATGCATTCAGTGAATAATTAATGTACCTTTTAACTATTCAAAAAACATTTATTCTGGACACACTGATTACTGGAAATTCTAGGTTTTACAAGTACAGCTGTTAAGTATAGGAACACATATTTGAAAAAAGAGCTTAAACTTTATTAATAAAAATATAAATATATAATGTATAATTTATAAAAATATTTTTAAAAACAAATTGTGTTGATTTTACATTTAATTTCTTTCACTAGAACTAATATCAAAGCAGTTTGCATTGTGTTTTGAATATTTATATCAGTACAAACTAATATATGATAATATTGATATTAAATAAATATTCTGTTTAGAGAAGAATAAAGCATTTTAATTCTTTTTTTGTTATTTTTTAAATTTTTTTTCTGACATTTTGTTTGATACCATATATCAACTTTTGTGTGGCTATATAACTCATTTTCATTGATGTGATAAATTTTCAATCATGAGATCATAATGAATCATAGGTTTGATTCACTGTTTAGAAGCATTTGTAATATTTGTAGACTTCCTGTATAGAAATACCTTTGCTCTTGCATATGTAAACTAAACAATAATTATTTTGCTTTATCTATTATGACCTATATCATTGAAATAATCTCATTCCAGAATTTTGCTTCATGAATCAGGCATTTTATCTCATCAATATGATGAATATAGAAGACTCTGTGTCTATTGAAAATTTGTATTCATTTTGCATTTATCTTTAGCAGATGTGCTCATCAGTTCTGGATACAATTCAGGAGAAAATTTCCTTAAAGAGTAAATATATGAGCTGAAGCAAAACCACAGTGTTTGGGTCATTTGCCTTTGAACATGGCGAACCCAGGATCGATCCCCAGCATCCTAGGTGGTCCCTGAACCTACTAGGAGTAATTTCTGATTGCAGAGACAGGAGTAACCCCTGAGTGCCACTGGGTGTGCCCATGACCCCCCCCCCCCACACACAAAGAGTAAATGTATTACTCTTTTGCTAATGTTCATCTGATCTTTTATAACTAAAATAATGCTAGCTTTATATATTTCTGAATGTTTTGTTTCACATGTGTTTGTATATTTTGTATATATTTTTGCAAGTCTGTATATTCAATGTGACTTTCAATAACTAATCAGTAAATCAATGGTTACATTACACTTGAAGTAGTTTTATTTACTTTCAGAGAAGATGAATAAAATTACTACCCATTCATATCTTAAAGAATGAAAAGGTACAAATAAAATGTAGCTGCTTTACTGGTCAATTGCAAGTAGCTGAAATTTAAATTATGACTTACTGGACTTTGTAAAGTATGGTTTCTGTTCTAAAAGAATGATTTTATCTTCTGTGTCCCTTTTAAACTGGAATTTTGTTAATCAAAATATTTTTTAAACCAGTATAAACAAATTTAGGCTAGTAAGAGAACATTTCTTAAATTGTGTTAGTTAATGCTTTCAATGGCAATATCATTTCCCTGGTGCTTAACTCAGATTCTTAAGTAATTTTAGTTTTTAATTAGACAAAAAGAATTTTGGGTCAGGGAAAGATATTAAGAGCTAGTCTAAAAATAAATTGTTGACAATTTTTGAGTTGTAAGATATGATAAGCAGAGCCTTGTGGAAATTTTTAAATGAAGGACATTCTTAAAATTGCTGTTATTCAGAGGACAAATAAGAATTTTATCTTTGGAGTCAGAGAGGTAGAACAGCAATAGGGCATTTGCCTTGCATATGGCCAATCCAGGACAGACAGTGGTTCGATTCCTGGCATCCCATTTGGTCCCTTGAGCATGCCAGCAGTGATTTCTGAGTGCAAAGCCGGGAGTAAACTCTGAGCACTGCTGGATGTGACCCCCAAAGAACCACCCCCCCCAAAAAGATTTATATCTTTGGAATTGCTGCGTGTAGTAGGTGGGGTACTTGCCTTGCTCATGGCCAACCTGGATTCAGTTTTTGGCATCCTTGGTTCAATCTCTGATGGTCTCTTAAACTACAGCAAGAGTAAGCCCTGAGCATCATCAATGTGGCCCCATAAAAATTGAATCTTCTTATTTCTATAAAAGAAATATAGAAAAGAATTATATTTTTAAGGGCTACCATTGCTTCATAATGTCAGGACTTCTACTTAGAGAGGTTAAACTTTACTTATTAACGGGGAGATACATAGTTGGATGATTCAAAGTTATGTTTGGTTCTTGGAGCTGTTCTTTATTGACCTGGAGCAAAATTTTAGTCTCATATTTCCAGTCTTAATGATATATATCTTTGTTAGTAATACTTCTCTTTCAAGAATAATGCTACAAGACAAATTCCAGAAGATTTAAGAGGGTTTGTGGCACTGATGACCAATTTTATTTACAAAATACCACGTACCTGGAGAAGCCCATGTTCTTTTTGAGCATATTATTATTTTGTTTAAAATTTCTTTACTACATATATATATATAGTGAGATATAATGAATTTAAAACTATTTCTAAAATGCCAGAGGTATAACAAACTATTTTGGTTACTTGTATTTATCATATGGACATAATTAATTATTCTGTGATCATTAGAAGTTATAGTTAATATCCTGATGGTTTTTCTATGAATTTTAATGGTATATAGTTCATATTAAAGATAAATTTTTATCAATCTAACATTTTTAGTAGACCTGTAATTCCATATTTTCAATTTTCATTTAGGTAACAGAAATGGTACTGAAATAAACTTTTTGTCCTTTTGAGCAAAGAAGTTTCATTGGGAAAATGCTATTTTATGGGTATAAAAATATGATTTGAAGGTAAATTGAGAAAAAAACTTCTCTCTGGATTTATCATCAAAGCTCTAATTAACATTGTACTTTCACTAATTACCCTGTAGAATGACGTATGGGTTGAGCTAACACCCTCCTCACCTGGATACCAGAATTTCAAGGAAAAGCTAATTAGGTCCAATTTTACACAGTTTTCTGCATTCCAAATAATATATAATTATCCTGACATTCTTAAATAATTAGCTAATATTTTCTCTTTCTTTGTTTTTCAAATGATACCTTTCCAGGTGACTTTTCTTAGCATCCTCCTTCTTTCTATTATTTTTCCCTCTTCTGAATTCTCATGTTCTCTGTCAGTAACTATTCTTTAAGGGACTGAAGGTTCCTTTGCCTGTGTTTTTCTGCTACTTATGACCTGTGTATTATATTAGAATCTTAATCCTGAATGACAGGGTTATGTACATGCACTGGTGTGTCTCAGGGGTCACTTGAGAAGAAACTAGGACAAGCAGATACACAGCAAATATTTTTTGGACCCTTGACTCATTAGCTGAGTACATGCAGAATTTCCTTTTTGATTTTACTTTATATAATTTTTTATCCCAAGGCACTAATTTCTTAGTTTTTCTTTATAGCTTCAAGGTAAATCATCTGTCAGAGGACAAGTAAGATCAATAAACTGGTATATTTTTTCTCCTTAAACACATTAAGGAAGACTCAGATTTGATCCTATGTCCTCCTAGTGTTCTGCTCAGTTTATGTGGCCACAAAAATAATTGGGAAGAAATTTTAAAACTACTCCCCAAGCACTGAATGAAGGTCAAATCTTTCCTTAAAAATTATTTCAACAAGAGGCCAACAGGATAGTTCAGCAATTAAGACAACTTTCCTTGCATATGGTTAGCTCTAATTGGAGCCTCAACATTTTATGTGATGCCCCAATACTCTCTGAGCACAGAACCAGGAGTAAGTCCTGGACACCAATAGGATATTCTAGGAAAATCAGTCTTGAATATTAGCTTAAAAAGAGATTATAATTCATCTTTGTCTTTCTGCAGATGGAGACAGAAAAAGTTTGGCTCCTAAAGAGCATTCTGGTGTCTTTTTTTTTTTTTAAGGATGAATCTTTTGACTATTTTTAATAGAGGGAAGGTTTCAAAAAACCAAATAGTTTACTTGGTACTTATGTTCATTTATCTTGTATTTTTACATTTGAAAAAAGAGGATTCATTTCTACCTAATAGCTCTACATACCAAAAGGGCCTTTGTGTTTTTCTGGGTCCAGAAAAAAAATCATCCTATGTCCAATTAGATGACTTATCAGATAGTCCAGGTCTGTACACAGCTCATTTGCACTAAAAAATCTATATGAATAATTGTGATTTTAAAAAATTCCTGAATTAAAACTCAACAGCAAACCTGTATTCATTTAAACCACAATTGCATTAAAAATAAGTGTTTAAGAAATGGAGACATAGTACCACAGTTATTTTGCTTATCTTGCACTCATCCAATGTGGGTATTATTCCCAGAATCCCACATGTTCCCCAAAACATTGTCATAAGTGGTTTCTGAGTACAGAGTCAGGAGTAACATCTGAGCATTATTGGGTCAGATCCTGCTCACAAATAATGTTAAATTTATTGTCCATTAAAAAATGGTGTTGTGTTTGGGGTTAGGGAGATAGGACAGTGGGGAGGGTGCTTGCCTTGCATGTGGCTGACCAGGGTTTGATCCTTGGCATCCCATGTGTTCCCCTGAGCCCAACAATAGTGATCTCTGAGTGCAGAGCCAGGAGAATTTCTTGAGCAACAAACAAAACAAACCACAAAACGACAAGAAAAAATTAGGAAATAATGTTGCAGAGAGGGAAAGAGAGAAAACAAAAATTACTAAGGAGATAACTATAAATAAAAGATAGGATCCAACTTTTAAGAGATAGATATCTTTACATATTTAAATCAAAACTCCTAGTCCAAAATGCTCATTTCACTCATTATAGTTTTGGCCTTTCTTTTTGGATGGTTTGCTTTGAGTAACATATAACTAAAATTGTTTGCTCAATATAATAGCAGTTTAAATAATCCCCAGTAATTAATTACTTTATTAACTTCTAATATAGTAATTACAAATACATTAAAGAAATCTATCTATCTATCTATCTATCTATCTATCTATCTATCTATCTATCTATCTATCTATCTATCTATCTAATCTAGCTATGGCCTGGTTTGACTGGCTCAGTTTTCCTTTTCAGTGTCTGGAATTGGCATTATAAAATCAGCCATTTGGAGGAAATTTATTGATTCCATTTAAGGAAACAATCAAATTGAGAGCTGGATTAATTGTGTCCAGGTCCATGGAAAACTCACAATTGGCCAATTGTGATTTCTGCTTTCAGGAAACTCCTTGTTCGGGACCTAAGCAGAGATTTCTGCAGACTGCTTGGAGTAAAGCTAGGTTCAGTAAACTCCATGAAGATATGTTTTGGCTGCTCTGCTGTCTTAAATGAATTACGTGATAACTTGTAATGACTGTATTCCTGGTGACTTGAAATAAAAAGATGCCTCCTATTACCAGCAACCAGCAGGACCTGCATATTAAACTGATCCCCTCTGTGTCCTTAGATTTATCTTGACCATATGACAAATTTGTCTTAAGTAAAATGTCTTGAGCACTGCCAGATATGACCCCCAAATTAAAATAAATAATTCTCTTCATATTTTGTCACTGATGAAAGATGTCTTTCTTTAAAGTTCATTGGTGAAGTTATTACAAATCTGTTCAAATAAACTAGATTTAGCATCTCTGATAAGTCTTTATTTCTAGATTGCTTAGTGAGAAAAATTTAGCTTGCTTTTTGTTTAATTGTTTTTCTTCACTAGAAGAGAATATTCAAAAAAATTAAGCTCTACTAGGGATCTGAAAAATTGCACAGCAAGTAGTGCATTTGCCTGACTCGATTTCTGCCAATACGATATGGTATCCTGAACTTGCCAGTAATGATCCCTGAGCAGAGAGCCATGAGTAAGTCCTGAGAACCACTAGATGTGTCACTCAAACAAAACAACAGCAACAACGACAAAGATATTCTTATTCTTGAATTCTCCAAAAACAACAACAGCAACACTGTGTTCTTAATTTTGAATTTTCCTTCTGAGTGTATTCTGAAGAGCTAGAAATGATATGAAAGTTAAGAGAGGGTAATAATTATAACAGTAAATATAGCTTAATGAGGACATTATTTCATTAAGTTGTAGGATATGAACACATTGTACCTGGAATCATATTTAAGGTGATAATGATTTTCATATAATAGGGGTCAATATATAGTAGTGTGCCTTAATCTAAATTAATTATGAACTTTACTAAGCTCTTAAACTCATTGCTTTAGAATGGTAAAGGAGTTAAAAGTAAAAACATTGACCCCCAATTTTACAGTTTTCCTATTTTTATTGCCTACTGTACAAATTCTACTAAATATGTATTTGATGATTATCCAGATCCATTTACGTATTCACAAACAGGATGTGGTCTCTACCTAAGTAACAATCTATAAAGTAAAGTTGGAATTATTATAATATTTTTTCATTTCAAATTTGCCTCCTGGAACTGTTGCCAGTCAGCCATCTGCTCATTATTATTGCTAACTCAGGTATTTACAGATATGCTTTTAGTGTATTGTGCTTTGTTCTTAAACTTTCTGAAGTGAAGCCCTTTATAATTCTCCATCCACATAAAAAATTAATTTCTATAACTATATTTCCTACTCTCATATTTAAGCTCCCAACTTTCTGTTCTAAACTTCACATCTTTAGTCGTGACAAACATTGTCTGTGGTGTTAAAATTCTTGTCCCATCATTCCTGATAATCCTCTGCTCTTGGTCTGAAAATATTCTGATTATATCTTAATCTGAATATATCTGAGTATATCTTATACTCATTTCCCAAATCAACCATATGGTTGAGCTGGGCAGTGGGAGATGGTAGCTTTCTTTGGTTCAGGAAAAAATGAAATCTTCAGTCAGTTATTGGTTTACTTTATTTGTTTTTCTCCTGGATCATTGTCATTTTCTTAGCTCCATTAGTTGAAACCATGTTTTCCACATGATCCATGTAAGTCAGCCTTCACATTCTCTAGTCTATAATGTAGATGTCCATATGTAACACATTTTTACTTAATTTCTACTCCAATCATCTAGATAAATATCTTTAAGAATCCACTGCAAGATGCTAAAAATCAATCAATAAATGAGAAATTATGAAAGCAATTTCTATTTCTGGACAGAAATGCCCTTCTCGTGCAAGTCTCATCAACATTAAAACCCTGTTTCAGAAGTTGTTTACAAAGACTAACCTACACTGAAATGAAGACATTTATTTCAACTGTGGGTTAACACACTATTTTCTATTCATCTTAAGACCATAAATGTTATAGTTCATGAGGAATTCCTTTCTCATGTTTGAAATCCTAACAGAAGTAAACTAGACTCAACCCATCAATAAAGCTGCATTTCTTTCTGGAGGATCAAGGAGAGAATTGGTTTCTTTCCCAGCTTTTCTAGGTTAGCAAAAAGCTGTAGTTCCTGGCTTCTGAACTCTGCCATCTGCTATCTTCAAATCTGGCAACCTTGAATATCTGTCACCATTTTTCAGTCCTCATATTTCCTTCTTATTGTCCTCTTTTCCTCTCTTATAAGAAGTTGTGGATTGCATTAACTCACCTAGATGACCTACATCCTGTTTCCTCTTCCACAATCAGCTGATCAGGAAACAGATTCTTAGCTGTCTTTGCCATGTTGCTTGCCTGGTGAATTCATAGTGCCTGGGAATTAGAATGTACATTTTTAGGGGCCCATTTTCGAAATAATGAAAGTGGAGAGATTATAGGCAAAAGGAGAATAGAAATTCATGGAGCATGTTAGACAAATACTGATTCTTGGAATGGGAATTAATTGAACATGACTGCAACAAGGGAGCTGAAAATGCACAACTGGGAAAAACATCAGAATTAAGGTGAGGAAAATTCTCAAAGAGCATGATTAGATTTGCCTTGAAAAAAATATTACTTGGCAGAAGAACAAATTTGTGGAATGCTTGACTAAAGATAAGAAAATAGCCAAGCAACTGAGCTACTCAAGAAAGAACACAGCATTATACTTTAGTCTTCACCTTTGAGATAAGATAATGGAAGAATTTGATAAATCCTAAAATTTGGGGTAATACATTTATTGATTAATAGAATGCAGAAGGTTGTAATTCCCTCCAGAGTCACCTTTTTTTTATTTCATACTTGGTACTTTAGATGAAAAGTTGATATTCCTATTTTTACAGTTGTGTGATAAGTATACTTTGAGTTAATTAATGTGTGTGAATATGGTGGTAGGAGCAGTTTCAGATCCATAATTTAGAAAAATCCACACAATGGCCAGTGAGTGATAAATGATATATAATACTAAAATATGAATTGAATGAGATCATCAAAGGAAAATTAAGGAGCTACATTATTATAAAATGTAATTCAGATACAAAGTGATAGATGCTTAACTTATGGTGATTATGTTGGAAATGAGAGATCAAATACTCAAAATTTCTTTGGGAAGCCAGAGAGATAGCATAGAGGTAAGACATTTGCCTTTCATGCAGAAGGACAATGATTCGAATCCCGGCATCCCATATGGTCCACCGTGCCTGCTAGGAGTGATTTCTGAGCATAGAACCAGGAGTGACCCCTGAGAGCTTCTAGGTGTGACCCAAAAACCAAAAAATAAGTTTCTTTAGGGCATTTTATCAGGCTGGTTTTTTTTTGGGTATTTAATGAAAGATAGGGCAAAATAAATGCTTAATAAATAAGTTAATGGGGGCTGGAGAGATAGCACTGTGAAAGAGTGTTTGCCTTGAACATGGCTAACCCAGGATGGACCTGGATTCAATTCTCAGCATCCCATATGGTCCCCAGAGCCTGTCAGGAGCGATTTCTGAGCTCAGAGCCAGGAGTAACCCCTGAGTTCCGACAGGTGTGCACCCCTCAAAAGAATGTAATAAATTTTGTATAATTTGCTTGTGTATGATGTAAGAGAAAAATAGCAATATATTTCCAAGAACCTGAAAAATGAATTCCTAGAAGAACCATGCTCTTGAAAGTATGTAGGAGAATACATTTTATAATGTCCTGGGAAATATTTATTGAGATAAGTTTAAAGGAATTATGATAATTTAAAAAATGATCCTCATGGGGCTGGAGTAATTGTACAGCTGTAAGGCATTAGCCTTGTATGTGGCCAACACAGGACCAATCTCGCTTCGAACCGGCATCCCATGTGGTCCCCCGAGCCTGCCAGGAGCAACTTCAGAGCATGGCCTGGTGTGACCCAAAAACCAAAAAAAAAAAAAAAAAAAAAAGATCCTCATGATCAACGTATAATTATAGGCATTTGAAGATATTTGAAGGGTATTGTTATTTTGTTCATATTTTGGGTCACACCTACCAGTGCCCAGGACTTACTCCTGGCTTTGCCACCAGGAATTAATTCTGACAGGCCTGGAGGACCACATATTATGCTGGGGATCAAATTAGATATAGCACATGCAAGTTCTCCCCACTGTACAATAGCTCTGATCTCTGAAGGTGATTTTTGAGAAGTTTTTTTCATTGATAAAACCATTTATTAACCATATAGTACAGATTAATTACTTTTCAGAATGGAAGGTCAGATCAGTCAGGTAGTTCAGGTAGATCAGTTGTTTTATGGAGGAAGAAACTAAGAAACACAGGGATATTTGATCCCACCCCCCCAAAGGCTACTGGGCCATAAGCAAAAATCGCCCAAGTACATAGAAGGATTCATTGCTGCAATCTGGTTGAGCTTCCCACACTTTTCTCTCTGGGCTGTTTTTATTTATCTTCATGGTTTGGATGTCAACATGCTGGTTTCTACCTGGTGGATAAATTTCACATTGGACTTGAATTATTTGGATATAATGGCAATGCACTTTTTTAGGCAAACTCCAGTTATATGAAGATATCTATATAAAGGATATATAGCCTCAAATAACTTCAGGATTCCAGTGTAGAAAAACATCATGTAGCACTTGCATCGCCAGCTTCTTAAGAAGAGGAAATCCTTGCCTTACTGGATCTGGACAATCTTTGGAGACAGATGATCTAACAATGGAGTTTCTCAGATCCATTTTCACCAGATTGCCCTGTATTGTCTAAGTCAAATATTCTTGGGCTACATTTCTGCATCACCCTGGGACAGCACCAGAACAGAACAAGACCCCGTGTTTACCAAATGCTGTCAAGAACCAGATGCTTCCATTCATAGAGGAACTCATTTGAGTTTACTTGCACCCATTTCTGAACTAGGCATTATAATACTAATGTATATGAATTCTTGCTTTTTGAAATAATAGACATTTTAGACTTTTATAACGCCAAAATTTAAACTAGCTTGCTTTGAAAATTTCATTTATAGACTACTTATTATGTAGGAACTTAAGCTAGATTTGTCTAAGCTCCAAGAACTCATAGAAAAATAGAGAAAGCAGGAAGGAAGACCTGGCTTGGAAATAATTGTCTTTAGTACTTTTGAGAACTTTGACCTGGACTATCTGGCTTGTCCTTTTTTCAGTTTAAAGTGCTGCTATGAAACAAATTATATTGCTCAGTTTTCAGTTTCATAAAATTATGTAAGACCATGGATTTCCAGTGATGCTTTTTGCAGCCTCGGGGTTCTGGCTCGATACCTCAGAAGCACTACAGAGGGTTAAGAGCATTCAAAAGGGTGGATTTTAAAGCCTGTTTATTCAAACAGTATCAGAATTCTTAAATGTTTTTAGTGTTGAGCTTTCTCCCAAGGATTTTGGACAGACCAATGTCTCTTATTTTAGACTACCTGAAAAGCACTGCCTACAGGTTATTAATCTCTGAGCTAAAACCAGAATTTCAGATCTTTGTCTTTTGAGTGTGTGGATTAGGGCATAATACTCCAAAGCCTGTTGCTTCAATTGAGCAAATTATACAAATTCAATTTTACCATAGAAGTACACCACAGAGCCTTTTAAAACCATGGATAGGACATCGTTGACCTTTGACAGTCAAGTTTCTTTAGCCTACAGGCATAAAGAAAAGAAAGGTTTGCATAGCTGTCTTTTCACTACAGTGAAGTAATGGAAACATACCCTGAGACTTTTGTTTTAAAACAAAATAAAAAATGTTCCTCTTCTTCTTCCTCCATTTGGATTTGTTTCTATGATATTTGTATAGCATATTTACTTTGTGTTAGTATTTATCAGAGTTGTTATTCTAAAGACATGGAATATATTAGCAGGAGCTAGGATATTGTAGTATATGAAGAGTTGGGCCTTGGGGCTGGAGCAAATGCACAGTGCAGAGGGCATTTGCCTTGTACACAGCCAACCAGGATTTAACCCCTGGCATTCCTTATGGTCCCATGAGCACCACCAAGAGTAATTCCAGGGCACCACTGGTGTGGCCCCCAAAACAAACAAAAGTGTAAATGTCTCTCAAAGGGGAGAAGTATTTTTATACTCATTTTCTGAAGCTATGGGTCTGACTTCCCTTCTTGAAAACTGTTTTTTCCTAACATCCTGGATTCTATGGAAGCAACTGCTGTGCTGTCCATGGTGAGAGAAGGACATCACTGGAGGACATTCACCCACATTGTCTCAACCATCTTCTTCCTTCCATATTGAAAGTACATTATAAACATATTCTAGGAAAACTCTGAAGTCCTAAATGAGGGCAATTTCATGATATAAGTTAGTAATAAGAGTGCAATAATTTACATTTATTTAGTAAAAAATAAGAGGACCATGATGAGTTTCATTGTTTTGTAGTTGGATCTATTTATTTTATTACAAAATGAATCAAATTGCATTGTTTTTAGGGTGATGATATATTAAAGTGTTTTTTAACTTTCTTCTTAAAAACATACAATTTATGGGCCAGAGCAAAAGCCCAGTGGGTAGGTCATTTGCCTTGTATACTGCTGTCTCCGGTTCCCTATGGTCTGTGAGTCGGGCAGGAGTAATTTCTGAGCACAGAGCCAAGAGTCAACCCTCAGAGCCTTTGGGATGGCCCCAAACCAACAAAAAAATTAAAATTAAAAACAGTTTATTTGAGCTTGTTTTTATAAAAAAAAAATTACATACAATTTTGTACCAGAGGACCATATGGGATGCTGGGATTCAAACCACCATCTGTTGGGCTGGAGAGATAGCATGGAGGTAAGGCATTTGCCTTACATGAAGAAGGACGATGGTTCGAATCCCAGCATCCCATGTGGTCCCCCGAGCCTGCCAAGAGCGAATTCTGAGCATAGAGCCAGGAGTTACCCCTGAGAGCTGCAGGGTGTGACCCAAAAACCAAAACAAACCAACAAAACAAAACCACCATCTGTTCTGGGTTGGCTGCGTGCCAGGATATGCCCTACCTATGTGCTATCTCTCCAGCCCCTTTTGTTTTCTTTTATTTGGCTTGCTTGTTTTGATATATTCTTCATTCTTTTCTGGCCTTTAGTGTCTCACTTGGTAGATCTGCAAGTTTGATAGAAGATTCTTTCTGTATAAATTTCTTCTTGGATCTTGCTGCTTCAAAGTTCTTCTGTCTATGGTATTTGTAATCAGTTTACTGATTATTATTCTTGCTGTCCTTCCTTCCTTTCTTTCTTCCTTCCTTCTTTCCTTCCTTCTTTCCTTCCTTCCTTCCTTCTTTCCTTTCTCCCTTCCTTCCTTTCTTTCTTTCTTTCTTTCTTTCTTTCTTTCTTTCTTTCTTTCTTTCTTTCTTTCTTTCTTTCTTTCTTTCTTTCTTTCTTTCTTCCTTTCCTTCCTTCCTTCTTTCTTTCTTTCTTTCTTTCTTCTTTCCTTCCTTCCTTCCTTTCTTTCTTTCTTTCTTTCTTTCTTTCTTTCTTTCTTTCTTTCTTTCTTTCTTTCTTTCTTTCTTTCTTTCTTTCTTTCTTTCTTTCTTTCTTTCTTTCTTTCTTTCTTTCTTTCTTCTTCCTTTCTTCTTTTTCTTTCTTACTTTCTTTCTCTTTTTCTTTCCTTCTTTCCTTCTTTATATCCCTTTCTTGCTTGCTTTATTTTGTTTTAGAGCCACACCCAGTGGTCTTCAAGGATTTCCCTGACACCACACTGAGAAATCATTCCAAGCAGTGTTCAGGGACCATGTGAGATACTGGGAATTGAATCTGGGTCAACTGCCTATATACAACATTTTACCTGCTCTAATATTGTTCCAGCTCCTTTAGTAAAGAAACCCTACTGATGCCTTTGAAATCATTATTCGAGAGGTTAGAGAGCTAGGTGGTCCCTGTATAGCTATTATACTCACTCCATAAGTTTGGTGGTTTTTCTGCTGTTTCCTTGGTGTGTATTCTGTGCTTGGGGTGACTCTGTAGATCTCCCCAAGGGAAGTTCTGAATCTCTCCATCTGAGCAGTGGGAAAACTTGCTCAAAATTGTGGGTTTCCAATGCAGATTTTGGTGACTGCAGTGAGGTTAAAGAAGTAAAAATTCTGTGCATCTGAATAAGCTGCTATTAAGTTCAGTGTCTCAGGCCTTCAGGTAGAGTAGAGTAAAGGCTAGGTCTTCTCTGGGGGCTAGGGGCTGACTCAGTCTGGGATGCATACTTTCCTTAGACTGGTCCTGTCAATCTAAGGGAAACAGGTTTTGAAATGTAGAGATACTTGTTAGGAGCTATACTAGGAACTATTGATTGTTGTATTACCTGATCTAATTTAAAAAAAAAAATAAAGACTACTATAGCATTCCCATTTTGAAGCTTCAGTCATGATTTATTTTTAAATCCCTTCTGTGTGTCTAATACAGTTTATTTTGCTTTGATATGATTTGTATATTTGATATACAGTAGAAACTGATATTTTTATTTTTTGAAGAGTAGTTCATATATTTATTCTGCCAGATAAAAAATGTTCCATAGTATCATCTTCATAGGGTTATATCAGCCAAAAAGCACAAACACAGGACATAGAAATGATTTCTATAGTCTAAGATTACTTTTTTCTCTAAGTTTTTCCACTTATTTCTTTAGACTAGTAGAAAAATAAATAAACAGCATTGTTTCAAAGAGAACTCTGATAAAATTTTTACCCATTAATTTTTGATAAAGATTATTTTTAGTATTTAAAATTATTTTCTCATTGGTTATCTCATTATCTTATAAGACTATCCTTACATAGCAAAATAAACACATGGAAAAATGACCCACATCTACTATTTCACACTGGGAGAAGAATAAATAATTTGACCTTACCATGAAGCAGAAAGAAGCCCTGGAATTTAATAAACACTCTCCTTTTTTATTCTTTCTTTCTTTTAATTTGGTTTTTGGGTCACACCCGGCAGTGCTCAGGGGTTACTCCTGGATCTATGCTCAGAAATCACTCCTAGCAGGGTCGGAGGACCATATGGGATGCCAGGATTTGAACCACCGACCTTCTGCATGCAAGGCAAACACTTTACCTCCATGCTATCTCTCCGGCCCCTAAACACTCTACTTTTAAGGCTCTTCAAACCTTATTTGGTTTATTGCTTGAAGAATATTTAATATAAGAGGCATCTGAGCATATTTTTAAGTAAGAAGCAATGGATTAACAAGAAATACTGGCTTTAAAATTACAACTGAGATCTTTTAAAGTTATGAATGCAGTTAACTAGCAGGCTTTGAAGCTTGAGAGTTTGCATGTATGTGGAAATACGGGAATAAAAGTTAACTAGTGCTTCATAATTGATTTCATATATTTGGATGATTGTAGCTTAAGTTAGTTTCTCTATTTTCTTAATAGTCCATTGGCAAATAAATACTTGAATTATCATTAGTAGTTGCTGTGCATTCAAGAATCAAATCTGGCAGACTTGGGACCATGTGGTAGGTCAGGGATTGAATGCAGTTTGCTACATGCAAAGCATTAGTACAGTATTAAAATCGTGTATTACCACCACTATTATTGTATTACTGTCTTACTTCTCTTTAAGAATTCTTTTTTTTTTTTGGGGGGGGTAGTGGTTTGGGCCACACCTGGTGATGCTTAGAGGTTACTCCTGGCTATGCACTCCGAAATCGCTCCAGGCTTAGGAGACCATATGGGACACCAGAGATCGAACCGAGGTTCATCCTAGGTCAGCCATGTGCAAGGCAAATGCCCTACCACTGAGCCACCACTCCAGCCCCCCTCTCTTCAAGAATTTTTAATTCGCTTTCCAAAGTGTCAGATACAGAATTTACTCCTAAGGTTATGCTGAAAAATTATTCATAGTGGTCTCATCCTCTTTGATTAAAGTGATTTTTATTTAAAAACTATAAAACATGCTTTTGTAAACAATGGGTTAGAGCGCATATCTATCAGCAATATAAAACGATATTAAATATAACTTTGAAACCATTTAGTTCTTGAGAATAACATATGTGCTTCTTATTTGAGGCTAAAATTTGAAAATTAATTTCAAAAACCATTCATTGATAATTTGGTGGAACTTTATATATCAAAATTGAATCATAGGAAGAATATCTCTTCCATTTCTTTTCTTTCTTTCTTTCCTTCCTTCCTTTCTTTCTTTCTTTCCTTCCTTCCTTTCCTTCCTTCCTTCCTTCCTTCCTTCCTTCCTTCCTTCCTTCCTTCCTTCCTTCTTTCTTTCTTTCTTTCTTTCTTTCTTTCTTTCTTTCTTTCTTTCTTTCTTTCTTTCTTTCTTTCTTTCTTTCTTTCTTTCTTTCTTTCTTTCTTTCTTTCTTCTTTCTTTCTTCTTTCCTTCCTTCTTTCCTTCCTTCCTTCCTTCCTTCCTTCCTTCCTTCCTTCCTTCCTTCCTTCCTTCCTTCCTTCCTTCCTTCCTTCCTTCCTTCCTTCCTTCCTTCCTTCCTTCCTTCTTTCTTTCTTTCTTTCTTTCTTTCTCTTTCTTTCTTTCTTTCTTTCTATCTATCTTTCATTCTTTCTTTCTTCCTTCCTTCCTTCCTCTTTCTTTCTTTCTTTCTTTCTTTCTTTCTTTCTTTCTTTCTTTCTTTCTTTCTTTCTTTCTTTCTTTCTTTCTTCTTTTACAAGTTTGTATTTTAGTGATTTCTCAGATTATTTCTTTGAACTAAAAGGCACCTAAAAACATTCTAAAAATTCCTTTAGGATCCCCAATTGTAGACACTTTGAAGGGTAGTAAACCAAATATGTTCCACATGATTATTTTTTATTTGAATGCCCTTAGATGAAAGCGGTCTTGCTTCATTCATTCTGACATACGAATTTTGACCAACAGTGTCCCAAAACATGAGTAGTGAACCAACTTATACACAAAGCAACAATGATGTAGCATCAATTTCCTTGTAGGGAAAACAAATATATAAAGCATTTACCCATCAATGACTGGAAAGATTAATTGGCAGAAATGATCACTTCTGCCCTTTTAAATAACCATTCTTTGATTTTCTTTCTTGAAGCTCATAAAAAGGGCTCTTTGTGGATATATGGGCTTAAAAATTACTCCCATTATTTGAGAATCATAAATTACTCTTTAAATGGTCTGAAGTGTACAAAATATTTCTTTAAACTTGGTGGAGAGAAGAAAAAAAGATGATTCATTTAATTCTATTGCATATCATTATGAAACGAGCTTTATTTGTTGTCAAAATATTTTTGGTTGCCTTTCCTTTAACCGTTTTGAAAAGCAGCCATGATTTCTTGTTTTTGTTATTTTTTGTTTTTCTGGGTCACACCTAGTGAAACTCAGGGGTTACTCCTGGCTATGTACTCAGAAATAGCTCTTGACTTGAGGGACCATATGGGATGTCGGGAATCAAACCCAGGTCCGTCCTAGAACATCCATGTGCAAGGCAAAAGCCCTGCCGCTGTGCTATTGCTCCAACCCCCATGATTATATTTTAGATGCGTGAAACAGGGGAAAGCACAAGATGTAATATTTCACATAACATGATCTTAGAGGATATATAAATATCTGTGTCAGAAAAATATATTACTAAAAGTTGTATTTTTATAAGTAAAGATTCTATTGTTAAATTGTTTCTGTTTACAGCTTACAACAGCATTTCTTAAATGACATTTTTCTCTGTTGGTTTTTAAACACTAATGATGCTCAGGGTTTATTCTTTTGTGCTCAGATCACCTCTGATGGGCTCGAAGGACCATATGGGGTGACAAGGATTAAAACTGGGTCAGCCACACACACTTATCTGCTGTACTGTCACTTTAGCTCCTAATAGTATTTTTTTTAATATGCTGAGTAATTGAAAATATTCTTTTAGGGAGAGTTTGTTTTTTCCAGTGCTAAGATAATTTGTGTTTCATAAAAACATAGGAGGCCCACCATTATATATCAGTAATTTTTACATTAATCTCCATGAGTCATAGTTGTGAATAGTTTCATGTTTAATGAACCTTATACTCTTTAAAATAAATTTATTCAGTAAAGAACCACCTGTATTATGCTTAACTATTTCTGTGTGTGCAGATATGACTAATTAAATGCTTCTGCTTTGTGAAAAGCATGTGGAAAATAGAAAGTTTCACATGAAATAACAGAGAGAGGGGGCCGGAGAGATAGCACAGCGGCATTTGCCTTGTAAGCAGTCTACCCAGAACCCAAGGTGGTTGGTTTGAATCCCGGTGTCCCATATGGTCCCCTGTGCCTGCCAGAAGCTATTTCTGAGCAGATAGCCAGGAGTAACCACTGAGCACCGCCGGTTGTGTCCCAAAGACCAAAAGAAAAAGAACAGAGAGAAGTCTGGAACTGTCCCTCCAATTCATTCCAATTTTCTTTTGATGAAAATAAAGAACAATTGCTGAGGTGCTCTCTAGATTAAATGGACCAGATTTGGAGACTAGGTCAGGAATTTAATATATAAAATATTGAAAAACACTGTGATTGCATACACCATGCTGTTGTAATTTCTCATTAGTAAGATCGCTTTTTTTTTTTTTTTTTTTTGATTTTTGGGTCACACTCGGCGGTGCTCAGGGGTCACTCCTGGCTTTCTGCTCAGAAATAGCTCCTGGCAGGCACGGGGGACCATATGGGACACCGGGATTTGAACCAACCACCTTTGGTCCTGGATCGGCTGCTTGCAAGGCAAACGCCACTGTGCTATCTCTCCGGGTCCGTAAGATTGCTTTTTTAACACTAAATCGCTACATCTGTGGATATATATATGTATATAAAATATATATATTCTTGAGTAAATTATTTTCTACAGGATAAATGATTTATTTATTCAATAAATAAGACTCATATAATAGGGACTGGAAAAGTAGTACAGTGTGTAGGGTGTTTGCCTTGCATGGAGGTAACCCAAGTTTGATCCCCAATATTACATATGGTCTCCCCCAGCACCACTAGGAGTGATCCCAGAGCATGAAGTTGGGAGTTTTCTCTGAGCACTGATAGGAGTAATCCCTGATGCAAATCATGAGTAAGCTCTTAGCACTGCCGGGGTGGCCCCCACACAAACAGAAACAGAAATTAATCACTTAACCAAGATATGTACTATGTTAAGATGAATATCATAGGTTAGCTCTGATTAAGAATATTTAAGAAAGAGCCTGGAGAGATAACACAACGGTGTTTGCCTTGCAAGCAGCCGATCCAGGACCAAAGGTGGTTGGTTCGAATCCCGGTGTCCCATATGGTCCCCTGTGCCTGCCAGGAATTATTTCTGAGCAGACAGCCAGGAGTAATCCCTGAGCAATGTCGGGTCTTGCCCAAAAACCAAAAAAAAAAAAAAAAAAAAGAATATTTAAGAAGGGGCCAGAGAGATAGCCCAGTATTAGGGCATTTGCCTTGCATGCAGCTGATCCAGGACAGACAGTGGTTTGAATCCTGGCATCCCCTATGCTCCCCTTGCCTGACAGAAGAGATTTCTGACCACAGAGCCAGGTATAACCCTCTGAGTGCATCTTCCAAGCTTTTAAAAAATGCTTAGGGGCCGGAGAGATAGCACAGCAGTAAGGCGTTTGCCTTAGTCGCAGATGGATGGTGGTTCGAATCCCAGATTCCATATGGTCCCCTGAGCCAGCAAGGAGCGATTTCTGAGCATAGAGCCAGGAGTACCCCCTGAGCACTGCCGGGTGTGACCCAAAAAAGCAAAAAAAAAAGTAAAGCTTAATTTATAGCTATAAATATCTCTCAGAGATCCCCTTGACTTGGTCCCTGGCACAAAGGCCCCATCAAACCCAACACCAGCAATGGGCATTCTGCCACAGAGATTTTTCCATGTCACAGGGTACTAGGATTGAACAAAATATTATTTAACCAAATATTGCTGAGACATGTACTATGCATCTGATCATCATTTGGGAGCCAAATTAATCAATAGTTACATAGTTTAAAGGAAATACCAAAATCAAATTCTTTATCAAATCCTAAATAAAAATGTCTAGTTAGATTCCTTCTATAGTAAAATCCTAAAAAATGATTCAAGTGTCAAATGATTTCTTAGAGGAAACATTTTTTTAGTATTCAAGGCATAATTCAAGATTTAGAATACACTTAATGAAAAGATGTTTGTATTTGGGACATTTGTTTAGCTCTTGCTAAATGAGAATTTCCATAATGCACTCATCTATTCTAAATTAACAGGTATTTTTACATATACATCTATTAACATGTATGTGACTTGGTTTCCAAAAGTCTCACTGCTTCTGCTCTCCTTTTGAAAAAGCATTAGTTGGGCCAAGCCTGGAAGAACAGGCTAAGGAAGAGATTATCTGTCTTGCATACAAGATGCTCTATGTTTATTAATAAATAATAGTACTCTGTTTTCTGTGCATAAAATGCTAATATTTTAATTTCTATGTTTTATGATGTAAGTAGCCATGTATATATAGCCATAAAGTTATATGGAATTATTTTTACCTAAGAGCCATATAAAGCAGACGATGCAGGGTTTACTCGTGATTCTGGTCAGGGATCACCCCTGGTGTGGCTCAAAGGACTCTATGGGGTGCTGAGAATCAAATCTAGGTCTGTCTTGAGTAAAGCAAGTACTCTCCCCACTGTGCTATTGCTCTGGCTCAAAATTATGTTTTATTTAAGGATATATAATGCATGCTTTGTATCTGAGCTGTATTATAGCATACATTTTCAAAATATTTTGAGTAAATAAAATATTTACTGGATGATGGATGCTTAATAAATGAGGGAACAAGCAATTTTGGCTCATCTTAGGCCTTCAAAACTGTAATTATAATTAGAAAAACTAGAGATTATCTAGATCTGGTTATGGTATATTTTTTCCAGTAGTTGGGACAATAGCACAGCAAAGAGAGTGCTTGCCTTGCATGTGGCTGACCCATGTTTGTTCCCTGTCCCTTACACGGTCCCTTGAGCATAGAACCAGAAATAATCCCTGAGTACTGCTGGGCATAATCCTAGAACCAAAATTAAAATGAAACAAAAATATAAACTGTTTAATCATGTGAGGAAATAGAATTTTTTTTACTTTACTTAGTCTAGTAAGACATGTTAGTTAACAGTGAATTTTAAATTTTGGCCTTTTACTTTAGGAAAGCAGAACTCTAAACTAGTTACTGTATCAAATAATAACTACATTTTATTAAAAAAAATCTCTACTCATTTATTAAGCCTTGAAGAAACTTCCAAACAGTATCATTTTTAGCAAGGTCAGCAAGAGTCTCACTATCTTATCTCAAATTATATGATCAAATAGTTTGTCTATTTAGTAATAGAAACAGACTATTCCACTATTGTCTGCTAGTAAGGGAGTGATAGACAGATGTGGTTTTTACAGCTGACCCAGTGTCCTGTGCTTTATGGTCAGTCTGGAAGTTATGAAACATCCTTTAAATAACTCCAAAATTAGTATTGATTTCAATTTGCCATTTTTCTATTTCTTTTGACTTTGCAGCAGTGAGAAATACTCTCTTCTCCATATCATTATATCATAATTCACTTGGCTGTCTTCAATTACTATTGAAAGATATAGGTATGGATTTCTCAGTAAATCACTTATACTTTTCCTAATGGATCAATACTTAGTGACAGACTTTTCCAGGTTGAAACTTTTTGACCTCCTAGCAGTCATAGAATCATCTTTATCCACAATGTAAAATCTGAGCAAGTGAGTGAAAGATAAGTATTTGTTTTTAACTACATGCATTAGAGTATGTAAATTTTGCAAGTTTTGTTGTTACTTTCATGATCCACTGTCCCATAATAATTTTATTAGAGTAGAATTTCAGAAGATTAAAACCTATTACTATTTTGTAATCAATGCATAATAGAGAAAAGAAAAGCATTTCCACTTGCTAAGTTATTGGTAGACATCTCATTTTGGCTTGGAGATGCTTTGAGTTGTGAGGAGGTAATTGATTGCTTTTTCCATGCATATTTCTGCTCCTGGTTTGTTTTTAATTGTTCCATGTAAATGGAACAAGTTAATGCTTTAGGAATACCCTGAAGTTCTAGTACAGTAATCACAAGTCACACTTATATAGAATAACATTTTCAATATATTTGATCTAAACTTTTATATATGGGTTTCAAATGATATGTAAAATTTATGATTATAAAAGTTTGACAAGCATACTAACAATTCATGGTTTTTTATGTTCTAAACATGAATAATTTTTTATATGGTCACCATTATGTTAATGACATTTTCAGTCCTTTTATTTCAGCTCACTCTTTAAAATCTGTTCAAA